>NW_026606970.1:0-258169 GCF_029890125.1 Rhinichthys klamathensis goyatoka
ACCTAGTGTTAGATCGACGTGGTTTTTTTACTGTCACTTCAGAATGTCCTTATACACATGTGTGTTGAGTTTGGTGAAGATATCTCATTTCTTTCACGAGTTATAGCCATTTTAGTAAAATAGGCTCCTCCCACAACGTTCATTTTGCGCCCCCTAGCGACCGTGAATCGAAAATTCTACTTTTTTTCAATAATTATTTATATTCAGACTCCAGAGAACATGTATGCATTTGTTTGGTTTTGATCGGGCGAAAAACCAGGGACTAGTTCACAAAAGTAGTTTTTTGACAAAATTCAAAATGGCGGAAAAATTTGCATACCGGAAATGAAATCGGAGATATACGTTTTTTACTTCAGGCCTCCAGCTTTCCAATGATATAAGACACTTGAGTCTACGACATACGGTTTAGGAGTTATGAGCAGTTTTGCGCAATTGATCGCTGTAGCGCCACCTATAGGCCAATCGGGCTCATACTTTGATAACCTCTCCTCGATTTTTGTACTACCATCTGACAAAGTTTCAACTCTCCAGCACTTACGGTTTTGGCTGCACGATGCGTTTTACAGGAGAATAATAATAATAATAATAATAAAAATCGGAACGAATACAATAGGTTTTCAGCACTTCGTGCTTGAACACCTAAAAATCAGGACGATTACAATAGGTTTTCAGCACTTCGTGCTTGAACACCTAATTAAAGCTGCTAGCAGCATTTAGCGGTGTTCAAGCAGTTAAGGCCTTTAAGGCCGTTAAGCACAAAAGCATCAAAAGACATTAAGTTTTATGTAGCAAGCATTTAAACATTGACATCATAGATGGAATAGACCATGTTTTAGCATGATTTACCATGATATACCAAATTTAGTGTGATTTTTCATGATCTACCATGTTCCAGTATGATTTACCATGAATCTAGCATGATTTACCACAGTTTACCATGATTTCCCATGTTATAGGATGATTTACCATGATATACCACATTCTAGAATGATTTACCAGGATTGTAGCATGATTTACCATGATTCATCACATTGCTAGCATGATTTGCCATGATCCACCATGTAATAGTATTTTTTACTATGATTTACCATGTTTCTATCGTGATTTACCATGATTTACCACATTGCTGCATTGATGTGAAGGGCCAATAAAAATGAAGTGATAAACTCTGACAAAAAATGATTGTGTTATAATAGTTAACATGGAAAAACTGGTTTGCTTTAGTGCTTTGATTTACTGTTGAAAATCAAGTGTGTCAAAATGAGAGTGAGACAATAAGTGGTCTTCTACTGCCCTCTGCTGGCCATTCTACTTATTAATAAAGTGTTTTCACAGGTGCTTTTACACTCATATGTAGACATTTGATCACACACACACACACATACACACAAAGTCATTATATAAATATATTTTAATGGTCTATAAGCATTTAATGTCTTTGCAAGCTATTAATCAGATTATTCAGCATTTATTCAGAAACCTAGGACTACACACACACATTCTGTTGTAGATACAGATATTTGAACTATGTGATGGAAAAAAGAAATGTTTACTGCAATTGTCCTTCAGGATTCATATTTCTCAATGTACTACAATAGTCAGTTTACCATGGTTTGTCTTAGTTTACCTTGATGTTACCTTGTTGTGACCGAATGTTACACAATAATTTATCATGATATACCACATTCTAGAATGATTCAGCAGGATTGTAGCATGATTTACTATGATTTACCACGTTGTTAGCAATTATGTGAAGCTTCAGAACAGTAAAGTGAATTGAAAGACAAAATATGATTGTGTTATTATAGTAATTGTCACATAAGGTTATTTTTTAGTGTCTGAATATATGAATGCAAAAGCACATGTGAAAAGACTATTAATAAGTATAATGTCCAGCAGAGGGTAGTAGAAGACCACTTATTGCTATAGTACCACTTTTATTTTGAACTACTTGGTTTAATCAGTATCAGGGTTTCCGCGGGGTCATAAAAAGTCATAAAAACGTCCGGCTTTTCCATACAAGGTCATAAATTACATTTAGCCACATCTTAAATTGATATGCTCATTCATTCATTATCGCGATATAATGTTTTCTCTATAAAACGATATCAAGAGTTCGATAAATGTTAGATCATGTTTATGCGCCAAAAGCGGAACGAAACTCATTTGAACCGCGCGCGCCTCACGGAGTGTTTATCCGCTCGGCTCAAAGTCCAAACGGCAGCGTAGCGCGATCAAGCTCACTAGAGCAGACGCGTTCTTTTACTGTCTATGGTTAACTTTGATCAGTCTCGATCACGAGATCCAGTGAGAAGCACTTGAATTCAGCGAAGAACACAAATGTCTCAGTGATTTAAACCAGTTTAAAGGCAGATGAAACAGCGCTGACGAACAGGAGAAACACTGTGCGCAACTATACAGTCAGAAAGCTTTTCCATCTACACATTTACATCCTTTACCATGGTTTTACTGTAACGTTAGCCTAGTAATATTAACTGCACCATGAAATGTGGGATACATATTGAATTGTATTATATTATTAATGTAGACAATGTATTAAAGGACTAATGGAATATAATTACAGTATTTATGTATTTAGGCTATAGCCTACTGTTTTTCATACATTTCATAAAGATACGTGCCATCAAAGCCAGGCAACACAAACCTGTTTCAAGACTTGAAACAATATCCCCCATTAGCACATGCAGAAACTAAGAAATTAATTTTGAAATAAAGATATTATTTTTGTTAAGGAAAAAATACAAATGTTTGAATGTTCTACCTCAGATTTGTGAAATGTTCACCTGTTTGGCAAGTGTTTGTCATGATATGTTTTGACAATAAAGAGTAGTTTAAAACCACAATTAACGCTCTGGTTTCTACAACTTTCAGTTAGGAACAAAAATCTGCCTTCAAAGTTCAAAGAAATAAAGAATTGACATTTATCGTCATAATTATCGATATTGACTGATATTATCGTGATAAGTGTTGTGTTGTTCCTGTGTTATTGATACTTAGGAAAAGGGAGCCTTCAGTTTGTTACTCTTAAGAAAATGGAACCTTTAAATAATTAAACTTATTACTTTTAATGAAAGTCAATAAAAAAAGACTTTTGAAAGGAAGTTATTTTTCGTAATTCGAGTAGGTCATAAATTTAAATAATATTGGTCATAAAAAGGTCTTAAAAGGTCTTAAATTTGACTGACTAAACCCTGCAGAAACCCTGAGTATTGTGCACTAAAGCAAACCAGTCTTTCAATGTGAATACCATTATGCATGCTTACACACACACACAAACACACAATTGTGGGTTATGATATTGTGAAAATCTCTTTTTGTGGTCCTTAAGCATTTCAGATATTTATTTGTGATGTAAAAATATTAAACTTTCTAATAAATCATTATTTAATATTATATTATAAGCATTTGTTTGTTAGCCATTGCTGAAAACTGGTTAAAAAAGATTAAAAATATCTAATGCTGTTGCTCCCTCTAGTGGACAACAGCGGTTTTACAGCCTACATAAACGGTTGAAATGAATGACAGGAAATTCGTTTTTTTTTTACTTATATCTCGGGAACGAGAAAGTGAAAAAATCTGAAACTCAGAACTTAGATAGGGTTAGAGGAGCCCTCTTGAACAAGACCATTCCCGTGTTGCTGAGTGATTGCTGTCGGGAGTAATGTCCGTTTAAATGCATATCTTTGTGGGCTTATATCTCGGGAATGCCCAGGCCAAATCGCACCAAACTCGAATCGAAGCTAGATGAGGACGAGCCCTTTCCAACAAGCTCTTCCACAAGGATCTAGATGGTCTGGATCAAGAGTTACAGCCGTTTCAAGTTGGGGTTCTCACAGATTAGCGATCCGCGGGGGGGCGCTCCCGAGCCCCGCGACGAAAGATTTGGATCAAGATCCCCGAGAGGACCTTACCATCAAAATTTCAGCGGGCAGAGACTTTCCGTTTTCGAGTTATGAGTGAATTCGTGCTTGGGGGGGCGTGGCCCAATGTTTTACTTTCGTTTTGAGGCTTCCTGTGACAATTAATTATAGAGGCAAATTTTGTCTGATTTGTCTGAAATTTTTCAATGCCGTACAGAGTGATATTACACATGTTCTTGACCTTTTTTAAAGAAGATCTGAGCATTCATTTAAGAGATCAGCATTTACAGCCAATACAGGCAATTTGCCATAGGAAATGTATGGTTTTAAAGCTTTTTGACAGTTATAGCGCCAACTATGGTCCGATCTCCATGAAACTTTGCATGCTTCTTCACCATGTTATGACACATATGCTCACCAATTATTGTTTAGTTCTGAGTTTTTATTTATGATTTATAGGCTTTTGTGTGTATTTGACACGCCCCTTTTCTAAATGACCCTGTTATAGCCATACGAAAAATGCAAAAGTTCAACTTTTTTTCAATGATTATTGATCTAGAGAGTCCAGAGAATTGTCCTAGACTGGTCTGGTTCCAATCGGGCAAAAATCCAGGGACTAGTTCGCAAAAGTAGGTTTTTAACATATTCGTGAATATTTAATGAACGATTTGATTGACAGCAATGGTTCTAGAGGGAAAGTTGTTCATCCTGAGGAGATCTATCAAATGATATGCATATTTTCGGGATGTGTGCAACACCACGTGATTACAGAGCCGTAAAACTCGTTAGCGCCAACTAGTGGCCAATTTCTTTCAAAACTCTTACAGACCTCTTGGGCCATGAGTCAAACATGTCCGTCGAGTTTCGTTCCGATTGGCCTCCGTTAACCTCGTGTAATAGGTGCTCAAATTCATTGGCCGATGGCGGCCATGTTTTTTGAGTTACGCCAATTTCCTCATACACATACATGGCACCTTGGACCAAGACACTGCATACCAATTTTTAAGTCAATCGGACTAACGGTCAGGTGGTCATAGCCCGATTTAGGTTTTTTGTGTGTTATAGCGCCACCTAGTGTTAGGTCGACGCGATTTTTTTACCGTGACCTCAGATTGAACTCATACACATGTGTTCCAAGATTGGTGAAGATATCTCATTTACTTCTCGAGTTATAGCCATATTAGTAAAATAGGCTCCTCCCACAACGATCATTTTACTCCCCCTAGCGACCGTGAATCGAAAATTCAACTTTTTTTCAATGATTATTGATATTCAGACTCCAGAGAACATGTATGCATTTGTCTGGTTTTGATCGGGCGAAAAACCAGGGACTAGTTCGCAAAAGTAGGTTTTTGACAAAATTCAAAATGGCGGAAAAATTTGCATACCGGAAATGAAATCGGAGATATACGTTTTGTTCTTCAGGCCTCCAGCTTTCCAATGATATAAGACACTTGAGTCTACGACATACGGTTTAGGAGTTATGAGCAGTTTCGCGCAATTGATTGCTGTAGCGCCACCTATAGGCCAATCGGGGTCATACTTTCTGAGGCTCTCCTCGATTTTTGTACTACCATCTGACAAAGTTTCAGAGCTCCAGCACTTACGGTTTGTTCTGCACGATGCGTTTTACGGCAGAAGAATAATAATAATAATAATAATAATAATAATAATAATTAAAGCTGCTAGCAGCATTTAGCGGTGTTCAAGCAGTTAAGGCCTTTAAGGCCGTTAAGCACAAAAGCATCAAAAGACATTAAGTTTTATGTAGCAAGCATTTAAACATTGACATCATAGATGGAATAGACCATGTTTTAGCATGATTTACCATGATATACCAAATTTAGTGTGATTTTTCATGATCTACCATGTTCCAGTATGATTTACCATGAATCTAGCATGATTTACCACAGTTTACCATGATTTCCCATGTTATAGGATGATTTACCATGATATACCACATTCTAGAATGATTTACCAGGATTGTAGCATGATTTACCATGATTCATCACATTGCTAGCATGATTTGCCATGATCCACCATGTAATAGTATTTTTTACTATGATTTACCATGTTTCTATCGTGATTTACCATGATTTACCACATTGCTGCATTGATGTGAAGGGCCAATAAAAATGAAGTGATAAACTCTGACAAAAAATGATTGTGTTATAATAGTTAACATGGAAAAACTGGTTTGCTTTAGTGCTTTGATTTACTGTTGAAAATCAAGTGTGTCAAAATGAGAGTGAGACAATAAGTGGTCTTCTACTGCCCTCTGCTGGCCATTCTACTTATTAATAAAGTGTTTTCACAGGTGCTTTTACACTCATATGTAGACATTTGATCACACACACACACACACATACACACAAAGTCATTATATAAATATATTTTAATGGTCTATAAGCATTTAATGTCTTTGCAAGCTATTAATCAGATTATTCAGCATTTATTCAGAAACCTAGGACTACACACACACATTCTGTTGTAGATACAGATATTTGAACTATGTGATGGAAAAAAGAAATGTTTACTGCAATTGTCCTTCAGGATTCATATTTCTCAATGTACTACAATAGTCAGTTTACCATGGTTTGTCTTAGTTTACCTTGATGTTACCTTGTTGTGACCGAATGTTACACAATAATTTATCATGATATACCACATTCTAGAATGATTCAGCAGGATTGTAGCATGATTTACTATGATTTACCACGTTGTTAGCAATTATGTGAAGCTTCAGAACAGTAAAGTGAATTGAAAGACAAAATATGATTGTGTTATTATAGTAATTGTCACATAAGGTTATTTTTTAGTGTCTGAATATATGAATGCAAAAGCACATGTGAAAAGACTATTAATAAGTATAATGTCCAGCAGAGGGTAGTAGAAGACCACTTATTGCTATAGTACCACTTTTATTTTGAACTACTTGGTTTAATCAGTATCAGGGTTTCCGCGGGGTCATAAAAAGTCATAAAACGTCTTAAATTTAATAATAAGAATTTTAGGCAATAAAAAGTCATAAAAACGTCCGGCTTTTCCATACAAGGTCATAAATTACATTTAGCCACATCTTAAATTGATATGCTCATTCATTCATTATCGCGATATAATGTTTTCTCTATAAAACGATATTAAGAGTTCGATAAATGTTAGATCATGTTTATGCGCCAAAAGCGGAACGAAACTCATTTGAACCGCGCGCGCCTCACGGAGCGTTTATCCGCTCGGCTCAAAGTCCAAACGGCAGCGTAGCGCGATCAAGCTCACTAGAGCAGACGCGTTCTTTTACTGTCTATGGTTAACTTTGATCAGTCTCGATCACGAGATCCAGTGAGAAGCACTTGAATTCAGCGAAGAACACAAATGTCTCAGTGATTTAAACCAGTTTAAAGGCAGATGAAACAGCGCTGACGAACAGGAGAAACACTGTGCGCAACTATACAGTCAGAAAGCTTTTCCATCTACACATTTACATCCTTTACCATGGTTTTACTGTAACGTTAGCCTAGTAATATTAACTGCACCATGAAATGTGGGATACATATTGAATTGTATTATATTATTAATGTAGACAATGTATTAAAGGACTAATGGAATATAATTACAGTATTTATGTATTTAGGCTATAGCCTACTGTTTTTCATACATTTCATAAAGATACGTGCCATCAAAGTCAGGCAACACAAACCTGTTTCAAGACTTGAAACAATATCCCCCATTAGCACATGCAGAAACTAAGAAATTAATTTTGAAATAAAGATATTATTTTTGTTAAGGAAAAAATACAAATGTTTGAATGTTCTACCTCAGATTTGTGAAATGTTCACCTGTTTGGCAAGTGTTTGTCATGATATGTTTTGACAATAAAGAGTAGTTTAAAACCACAATTAACGCTCTGGTTTCTACAACTTTCAGTTAGGAACAAAAATCTGCCTTCAAAGTTCAAAGAAATAAAGAATTGACATTTATCGTCATAATTATCGATATTGACTGATATTATCGTGATAAGTGTTGTGTTGTTCCTGTGTTATTGATACTTAGGAAAAGGGAGCCTTCAGTTTGTTACTCTTAAGAAAATGGAACCTTTAAATAATTAAACTTATTACTTTTAATGAAAGTCAATAAAAAAAGACTTTTGAAAGGAAGTTATTTTTCGTAATTCGAGTAGGTCATAAATTTAAATAATATTGGTCATAAAAAGGTCTTAAAAGGTCTTAAATTTGACTGACTAAACCCTGCAGAAACCCTGAGTATTGTGCACTAAAGCAAACCAGTCTTTCAATGTGAATACCATTATGCATGCTTACACACACACACAAACACACACACACACACACACACACACACACACACACACACACAATTGTGGGTTATGATATTGTGAAAATCTCTTTTTGTGGTCCTTAAGCATTTCAGATATTTATTTGTGATGTAAAAATATTAAACTTTCTAATAAATCATTATTTAATATTATATTATAAGCATTTGTTTGTTAGCCATTGCTGAAAACTGGTTAAAAAAGATAAAAAATATCTAATGCTGTTGCTCCCTCTAGTGGACAACAGCGGTTTTACAGCCTACATAAACGGTTGAAATGAATGACAGGAAATTCGTTTTTTTTTTAACTTATATCTCGGGAACGAGAAAGTGAAAAAATCTGAAACTCAGAACTTAGATAGGGTTAGAGGAGCCCTCTTGAACAAGACCATCCCCGTGTTGCTGAGTGATTGCTGTCGGGAGTAATGTCCGTTTAAATGCATATCTTTGTGGGCTTATATCTCGGGAATGCCCAGGCCAAATCGCACCAATCTCGAATCGAAGCTAGATGAGGACGAGCCCTTTCCAACAAGCTCTTCCACAAGGATCTAGATGGTGTGGATCAAGAGTTACAGCCGTTTCAAGTTGGGGTTCTCACAGATTAGCGATCCGCGGGGGGGCGCTCCCGAGCCCCGCGACGAAAGATTTGGATCAAGATCCCCGAGAGGACCTTACCATCAAAATTTGAGCGGGCAGAGACTTTCCGTTTTCGAGTTATGAGTGAATTCGTGCTTGGGGGGGGCGTGGCCCAATGTTTTACTTTCGTTTTGAGGCTTCCTGTGACAATTAATTATAGAGGCAAATTTTGTCTGATTTGTCTGAAATTTTTCAATGCCGTACAGAGTGATATTACACATGTTCTTGACCTTTTTTTAAAGAAGATCTGAGCATTCATTTAAGAGATCAGCATTTACAGCCAATACAGGCAATTTGCCATAGGAAATGTATGGTTTTAAAGCTTTTTGACAGTTATAGCGCCAACTATGGTCCGATCTCCATGAAACTTTGCATGCTTCTTCACCATGTTATGACACATATGCTCACCAATTTTTGTTTAGTTCTGAGTTTTTATTTATGATTTATAGGCTTTTGTGTGTATTTGACACGCCCCTTTTCTAAATGACCCTGTTATAGCCATACGAAAAATGCAAAAGTTCAACTTTTTTTCAATGATTATTGATCTAGAGAGTCCAGAGAATTGTCCTAGACTGGTCTGGTTCCAATCGGGCAAAAATCCAGGGACTAGTTCGCAAAAGTAGGTTTTTAACATATTCGTGAATATTTAATGAACGATTTGATTGACAGCAATAGTTCTAGAGGGAAAGTTGTTCATCCTGAGGAGATCTATCAAATGATATGCATATTTTCGGGATGTGTGCAACACCACGTGATTACAGAGCCGTAAAACTCGTTAGCGCCAACTAGTGGCCAATTTCTTTCAAAACTCTTACAGACCTCTTGGGCCATGAGTCAAACATGTCTGTCGAGTTTCGTTCCGATTGGCCTCCGTTAACCTCGTGTAATAGGTGCTCAAATTCATTGGCCGATGGCGGCCATGTTTTTTGAGTTACGCCAATTTCCTCATACACATACATGGCACCTTGGACCAAGACACTGCATACCAATTTTTAAGTCAATCGGACTAACGGTCAGGTGGTCATAGCCCGATTTAGGTTTTTTGTGTGTTATAGCGCCACCTAGTGTTAGGTCGACGCGATTTTTTTACTGTGACCTCAGATTGAACTCATACACATGTGTTCCAAGATTGGTGAAGATATCTCATTTACTTCTTGAGTTATAGCCATATTAGTAAAATAGGCTCCTCCCACAACGATCATTTTACTCCCCCTAGCGACCGTGAATCGAAAATTCAACTTTTTTTCAATGATTATTGATATTCAGACTCCAGAGAACATGTATGCATTTGTCTGGTTTTGATCGGGCGAAAAACCAGGGACTAGTTCGCAAAAGTAGGTTTTTGACAAAATTCAAAATGGCGGAAAAATTTGCATACCGGAAATGAAATCGGAGATATACGTTTTGTTCTTCAGGCCTCCAGCTTTCCAATGATATAAGACACTTGAGTCTACGACATACGGTTTAGGAGTTATGAGCAGTTTCGCGCAATTGATTGCTGTAGCGCCACCTATAGGCCAATCGGGGTCATACTTTCTGAGGCTCTCCTCGATTTTTGTACTACCATCTGACAAAGTTTCAGAGCTCCAGCACTTACGGTTTGTTCTGCATGATGCGTTTTACGGCAGAAGAATAATAATAATAATAATAATAATAATAATAATAAAAATCAGTACAAATACAATAGGTTTTCAGCACTTCGTGCTTGAACACCTAATTAAAGCTGCATGCAGCATTTTAGCGGTGTTCAAGCAGTTAAGCCTTTTAGCACATAAGCATTAAAGACATTTAGCAAGCATGTAACCACTGACATAATAGATGGAAAACCGTTTACCATGATTTACCATGAATCTAGCATGATTCACAATGTTCTAGTATGCTTTACATGATTTACCCTGTTGTAGCATAATTTACCATCGTTTACCATGATTTACCACGCTCTGGTATGATTTACCATGAATCTAGCATGATTTACCATAGTTTTACCATGATTTACCATGTTCTAGTATGATTTACCATGAATCTAGCATGATTCACCATAGTTTTACCATGATTTACCATGTTCTAGTATGATTTACCATGAATCTAGCATGATTCACAATGTTCTAGTATGCTTCACATGATTTACCCTGTTGTAGCATAATTTACCATCGTTTACCATGATTTACCACGCTCTGGTATGATTTACCATGAATCTCGCATGATTTACCATAGTTTTACCATGATATTCCATGTTGTAGTATGCTTTACATGATTTACCCTGTTCTAGCATGATTTACCATTGTTTACCATGATTTACTGCGTTCTAGTATGATTTACCATGCATCTAGCATGTGTCAGTACAAATAAAGTGTTACACTCTGACAAAATATGATTGTGTTATAATAGTAATTGTTATATAATGGATTTTATAGTAAGCATGGCTAATGCAGTTAACATGGAAAAACTGGTTTGCTTTAGTTCAGAATTTTGTTGAAACTCAAGGCTGTTAAAATGAAAGTGAGCCAATAAGTGGTCTTCTACTGCCCTCTGCTGGCCACTCTACTTATTAATAAAGTCTTTTTGCATTCATATCTAGACACACACACACACACACACACACAAGTCATTATGAAAATATATGAAATGCTTATAGACCATTAAAATATATGTCTTTGCAAGCTATTAATCAGATTATTCAGGATTTATTCAGAAACATGGGACTACACACACACATTCTGTTGTAGATAAAGTGATCTGAACTGTGTCTCATTCAGGATTAACATTTGTCTGTGACACAATGCTTCAATAGATGCATTTTGACAAAATGTGAGTGTAAATGTTAAAATAGTGATTTTATAAAGTCTAAATAAGAATTATAGAATATTATTAGTTAGTAGCATGACAAAATGACTATTTTAAACAGCAGGGGGCAGTAGAATACCAATTATTGGCTTAATATGCCATTATGTTATAATTTTCACCTTTTTAACTGTTATAGATGCATTATTTCTTATCTTATTTAGAGTCACATGTTCTGACTTGTTTTTAAGAAGATCTGAGCATTCATTGAAGAGATATAGGCTTTCTTGGTCAAGGCTACATATTGAAGTGACCCTATTATAGCCATCCAAATGAAAAAGTTATAAATTTTCTGATAATTATTTATCTAGAGAGTCCAGAGAATTGTACTGCACTGATTTTGAACATTTTGATATAAATATTATATGATCATAGATGGAACACACCATTTACAGCCAATACAGGCAATTTACCATAGGAAATACATGGTTTTAAAGCTTTTCAACAGTTATAGCGCCACCTATTGTCCGATCTCCATAAAACTTTGCATGCATGTTCATGATGTTATGTCACATATGCTCACCAATTTTTGTGAAGTTCTGAGTTTTTATTTATGATTTATAGGCTTTTGAGAGTGTTTTGACACGCCCCTTTTTATAAATGAACCTGTTATAATGAACCAAATGGCAAAGTTCAACTTTTTTTCGATAATTATTGATCTAGAGAGTCCTGAGAATTGTCCTAGACTGGTCTGGTTTTGATCGGGCAAAAAACCAGGGACTAGTTCGCAAAAGTAGGTTTTTAACATATTCGTGAATATTTAATGAACGATTTGATTGACAGCAATGGTTCTAGAGGCAAAGTTGTTCAGCATGAGGAGATCTATCAATTGATATGCATTTTGGGGGGATGTGTGCAACACCACGTGATTACAGAGCCATAAAACTCGTTAGCGCCAACTAGTGGCCGATTTCTTTCAAAACTCTTACAGACCTCTTGGGCCATGAGTCGAACATGCCCATTGAGTTTCGTTCCGATCGGCCTCCGTTAACCTCGTCTCACAGGTGCTCAAACTTCATTGGTCGATGGCGGCCATGTTTTTTGAGATACTCCAATATCCTTTTACACATACATGGTACCTTGGTCCAAGACACTGCATACCAAATTTCAAGTCAATCGGACTAACGGTCAGGTGGCCACACCCCCTTTTATGTTTTTTTAATGTTATAGCGCCACCATGAGGCCAATCACCGCGGTTTTTTTACTGTGACCTTGAATTGAGCTCATACACATGTGTACCAAGTTTGGTGAAAATATTTCATTTTGTTCACGAGTTATACCCATTTTAGTAAAATTAGCTCCGCCTCCTTCGAACGTTTGGGCACCCCCTAGCGACCGTGAATCGAAATTTCAACTTTTTTTCGATAATTATTGATATTCAGTGTCCAGAGAATCTTTCTGCACTGGTTTGGTTCCAATCGGGCAAAAAACCAGGGACTAGTTCGCAAAAGTAGGTTTTGGACAAAACCGGAAATAGCGAAAAAATTTGCATACCGGAAATGAAATCCTTGAGGCCTTTTTTGTTCGGCTTGAGCCAAGGATTCCAATGATATAAGACACTTGATGCTGGGACAAAGGGTTATTGAGATTTAAGCAAAATAGTCGAATTTTTTTGTTTTTTGCGCTACAGCGCCACCTATGGGCCAATCGGGCTCATATTTTGATAACCTCTCCTCGATTTCTGTGCTACCTTAATCCCAAATATCAAGTCTCTAGCTCTTACGGTTTGGTCTGCACGATGCGTTTTACGGCAGAATAATAATAATAATAATAAAAATCCTTACAAATACAATAGGTTTTCAGCACTTCGTGCTTGAACACCTAATTAAAGCTGCATAGCAGCATTTAGCGGGGTTCAAGCAGTTAAGGCCTTTTAAGGCCGTTAAGCACAAAAGCATCAAAAGACATTAAGTTTTATGTAGTAAGCATGATTTACCATGATATACTACATTTCAGTGTGATTTTTCATGATTTACCATGTTCCAGTATGATTTACCATGTTCCAGTATGATTTTCCATAGTTTACCTTGATATACCATGTTCTAGGATGATTTACCATGATATAGCACATTCTAGAATAATTTACCAGGATTCTAGCATGATTTACCTTTTTTACTATGATTTACCATGTTTCTAGCCAATGCTGAAAGCTGATAAAAAGATTAGAAATGTGTAATGCTGCTGCTCCATCTAGTGGACAACAGTGCTATTACAGCCTACTTATACAATATGCCATGTTTTTCATATCATTTAATCTACACACACTCATTCTGTTGTAGATAGAGACATTTGGAACTTCAGGATCCAATGTGACTCAATTGTCACTTCAATAGATGATTTTTGACTAAATGTTTTTGTAAATGTTAAAATAGTGAATTTGTAAAGTCTAAATATTAATTATAGTTGAGTAGTGTGACAAAATGACTTTTTTTAAACAGCAGGGGGCAGTAAAATACCACTTATTGGCTTAATAGCCCATTATGTTCATATAATGTTCACCTTTTTAACTGTTATACAGGCATATTTTGTCCAATCTGTCCGAAAATTTTCATGATTATTTAGAGTCATGGCCCACATGTTCAGACTTGTTTTTAATAACATCTGAGCATTCATTGAAGAGATATAGGCTTTCGGGGACGCTCAGTCAAGGCTATACATTGAAGTGACCCTATTATAGCCATCAAAATGCAGAAGTTCAACCTTTTCTGATAATTATTGCTCTAGAGAGTCCAGAGAATTGTACTGCACTAGTTTTGAACGTTATTATATTAAATTTATATGATCTTAGATGGAACAAACCATTTACAGTCAATACTGGCAATTTACCATAGGGAATACATGTTTTTTAAGATTTTTAACAGTTATAGTGCCAGCTATTGTCCGATCTCCATGAAACTTTGCATGCTTGTTAATGATGTTATGCCACATATGCTCACCAATTTTTGTAAAGTTCTGAGTTTTTATTTATGATTTATAGGCTTTTGAGTGTATTTTGCCACGCCCATTTTCTAAATGACCCTGTTATAGTGAACCAAAGGGCAAAGTTCAACTTTTTTTTGATAATTATTAATCTAGAGAGTCCAGAGAATTGTCCTAGACTGGTCTGGTTCCGATCGGGCGAAAAACCTAGGACTAGTTCGCAAAAGTAGGTTTTTAACATTTTCGTGAATATTTAATGAACGATTTGATTGACAGCAATGGTTCTAGAGGCAAAGTTGTTCAACATGAGGAGATCTATCAACTGATATGCATATTTTGGGGATGTGTGCAACACCACGTGATTACAGAGCCGTAGAACTCGTTAGCGCCAACTAGTGGCCGATTTTTTTCAAAACTCTTACAGACCTCTTGGGCCATGAGTCGAACATGCCCATCGAGTTTCGTTCCGATCAGCCTTCGTTAACCTCGTCTCATAGGTGCTCAAACTTCATTGGCCGATGGCGGCCATGTTTTTTGAGATACGCCAATGTCCTCATACACGTACATGGGGCCTTGGTCCAAGACACTGCATACCAAATTTCAAGTCAATCGGACTAACGGTCAGGTGGCCACACCCCCTTTTATGTTTTTTTAATGTTATAGCGCCACCTAGTGTTAGATCGACGCGGTTTTTTTACTGTAACCCCAGACTGTCCTCATACACATGTGTGTCAAGTTTGGTGAAGATATCTCATTTACTTCTGGAGTTATAGCCATTTTAGTAAAATAGGCTCCTCCCACAACGATCATTTTGCGCCCCCTAGCAACCGGAAATCGAAATGTCAACTTTTTTTTGATAATTATTGATATTCAGACTCCAGAGAACATTTCTGCACTGGTTTGGTTCCGATCGGGCGAAAAACCAGGGACTAGTTCGGAAAAGTCGTTTTTCAACAAAATTCAAAATGGCGGAAAAATTTGCATACCGGAAATGAAATCGGAAATATACATTTTTTTCAGTATCCATTCAGCTTTCCAATGATATAAGACACTTGAGTCTACGACATACGGCACAGGAGTTATGAGCCATTTCGCGCAATTGATTGTTATAGCGCCACCTATGGGCCAATCGGGCTCATAATTTGATAACCTCTCCTCGATTTTTGTACTACCATCTGACAAAGTTTCAGAGCTCCAGCATTTACGGTTTGGGCTGCACGATGCGTTTTAGGGGAGAATAATAATAATAATAATAATAATAATTAAAGCTGCAAGCAGCATTTTAGCGGTGTTCAAGCAGTTAAGGCCTTTCAGGCCGTTAAGCACAAAAGCATCAAAAGACATTAAGTTTTATGTAGCAAGCATGATTTACCATGATATACTACATTTCAGTGTGATTTTTCATGATTTACCATGTTCCAGTATGATTTACCATGAATCTAACATGATTTTCCATAGTTTACCTTGATATACCATGTTATATGATGATTTACCATGATATAGCACATTCTAGAATAATTTACCAGGATTCTAGCATGATTTACCTTTTTTACTATGATTTACCATGTTTCTGGCGTTATTTACCATGATTTACCACGTTGACAGCAATTATATGAAGCATAAGAACAATTGAAGTGATAAACTCTGACAAAATATGAATGTGTTATAATAGTAATTGTTATATAAGTGATTTTATAGTGTCTATATACAAAAAAAGACTATTAATAAGAAGAGTGGCCAGCAGAGGGCAGTAGAAGACCACTTATTGGCTCACTTTCATTTTCAACTACTTTGTTACTCCAGTATTCTCCACTGAAGCAAACCATTTTTTTCATGTTAACTCCATAATGCATGCTTACACACACACACACACACACACACACACACACACACACACACACACACACACACACACACACACACACACACACACACACACACACACACACACACACACACACTTTTGGGATATGTTATTGTGAAAATCTGTTTTAATGGTATATGAGCATTTCACATATTTCTTTGCAATGTAATAATATAAAACTAAATAAAGAAAATGCTTTGAGCATTTGTTTGTTAGCCAATGCTGAAAGCTGATAAAAAAAAGATTAAAAATATCTAATGCTGCTGCTCTATCTAGTGGACAACAGTGCTATTACAGCCTACTTATACAATAGGCCATGTTTTTCATATAATTTAATCTACACACTCTCATTCTGATGTAGATAGAGACATTTGGAACTTCAGGAGCCAATGTGACTCAATTGTCACTTCAATAGACGATTTTTGACTAAATGTTATTGTAAATGTTAAAATAGTGAATTTATAAAGTCTAAATATTACTTATAGTTGAGTAGTGTGACAAAATGACTTTTTTTAAACAGCAGGGGGCAGTAAAATACCACTTATTGGCTGTTAGCCTTTTTTCAAGCAGTTATAGCTGTTCTTGACCTTTTTTTAAGAAGCTATGAGCATTTATTGAAAAGATATTGGCTTTCGGTCAAGGTTACATATTGAATTGACCCTATTATAGTCATACAAATGAAGAAGTTATACATTTTTCTATAATTATTGTTCTAGAGAGTACAGAGCAATAGATGAATTTTGACAAAATGTGATTGTAAATGTTAAAATAATGATTTAATAAAGTCTAAATATCAATTATATATAAAAATATTAGAGAGTAGTATGATGAAATGACAGCAGGGGGCAGTAAAATACCACTTATTGGCTGTTATAGCCATCCAAGCTGTTATAGCTGTTATAGCCATCCGATTTACACTCTATTATAGCCATCCAAATGAAGTAATTATACCTTTTCTGATAATTATTGATCTAGAGAGTCCAGATAATTGTACTGCACTGGTTTTAAACATTAAGATATGAAAATTATACGATCATAGATGGAAAAGACCATTTACAGCCAATACAGGCAATTTACCACATGGTTTTAAAGCTTTTCAACAGTTATAGCGCCACCTATGGTCCGATCTCCATGAAACTCTGCATGCTTCTTCACCATGTTATGACACATGTGCTCATCAATTTTTGTGAAGTTCTGAGTTTTTATTTATGATTTATAGGCTTTTGAGTGTATTTTGACACGCCCCCTTTTCTAAATGACCCTGTTACAGTGAACCAAAGGGCAAAGTTCAACTTTTTTTTGATAATTATTGATCTAGAGAGTCCATAGAATTGTCCTAGACTGGTCTGGTTCCGATCAGGGAAAAAACCAGGGACTAGTTTGCAAAAGTAGGTTTTGGACAAAATTGGCCATAACAAAATTTTTTTGGCTCAAATCGAGAATCCGAGATATACATCTTGTCCGTCTTGAGCCAAGGAACACAGTGGTGCAAAAAGCTTGATTCCAAGTCAAACGGTCTAGGAGTTATGAGCAATTTAGTACTTTTGGTTGCTGTAGCGCCACCTATGGGCCAATCGGGGTCATACTCTGATAGGTTCTCCCCAAACTGAGGCCCTAGCAACTGGCCAGGTTTCAAGTCTCTAGGCCTTACGGTTTGGGCTGCACGATGCGTTTTAGGTTTTTTTTTTTTTCAAATAGCAATTACAATAGGTTTTCAGCACTTCGTGCTTGAACACCTAATAATAGGGGACCTTTTTGACAGTTATAGCGCCACCTATGGTCCGATCTCCATGAAACTCTGCATGCTTCTTCACCATGTTATGACACATGTGCTCATCAATTTTTGTGAAGTTCTGAGTTTTTATTTATGATTTATAGGCTTTTGAGTGTATTTTGACACGCCCCCTTTTCTAAATGACCCTGTTACAGTGAACCAAAGGGCAAAGTTCAACTTTTTTTTGATAATTATTGATCTAGAGAGTCCATAGAATTGTCCTAGACTGGTCTGGTTCCGATCAGGGAAAAAACCAGGGACTAGTTTGCAAAAGTAGGTTTTGGACAAAATTGGCCATAACAAAATTTTTTTGGCTCAAATCGAGAATCCGAGATATACATCTTGTCCGTCTTGAGCCAAGGAAGACAGTGGTGCAAAAAGCTTGATTCCAAGTCAAACGGTCTAGGAGTTATGAGCAATTTAGTACTTTTGGTTGCTGTAGCGCCACCTATGGGCCAATCGGGGTCATACTCTGATAGGTTCTCCCCAAACTGAGGCCCTAGCAACTGGCCAGGTTTCAAGTCTCTAGGCCTTACGGTTTGGGCTGCACGATGCGTTTTAGGTTTTTTTTTTTTTCAAATAGCAATTACAATAGGTTTTCAGCACTTCGTGCTTGAACACCTAATAATAGGGGACCTTTTTGACAGTTATAGCGCCACCTATGGTCCGATCTCCATGAAACTCTGCATGCTTCTTCACCATGTTATGACACATGTGCTCATCAATTTTTGTGAAGTTCTGAGTTTTTATTTATGATTTATAGGCTTTTGAGTGTATTTTGACACGCCCCCTTTTCTAAATGACCCTGTTACAGTGAACCAAAGGGCAAAGTTCAACTTTTTTTTGATAATTATTGATCTAGAGAGTCCATAGAATTGTCCTAGACTGGTCTGGTTCCGATCAGGGAAAAAACCAGGGACTAGTTCGCAAAAGTAGGTTTTGGACAAAATTGGCCATAACAAATTTTTTTTGCTCAAATCGAGAATCCGAGATATACATCTTGTCCGTCTTGAGCCAAGGAACACAGTGGTGCAAAAAGCTTGATTCCAAGTCAAACGGTCTAGGAGTTATGAGCAATTTAGTACTTTTGGTTGCTGTAGCGCCACCTATGGGCCAATCGGGGTCATACTCTGATAGGTTCTCCCCAAACTGAGGCCCTAGCAACTGGCCAGGTTTCAAGTCTCTAGGCCTTACGGTTTGGGCTGCACGATGCGTTTTAGGTTTTTTTTTTTTTCAAATAGCAATTACAATAGGTTTTCAGCACTTCGTGCTTGAACACCTAATAATAGGGGACCTTTTTGACAGTTATAGCGCCACCTATGGTCCGATCTCCATGAAACTCTGCATGCTTCTTCACCATGTTATGACACATGTGCTCATCAATTTTTGTGAAGTTCTGAGTTTTTATTTATGATTTATAGGCTTTTGAGTGTATTTTGACACGCCCCCTTTTCTAAATGACCCTGTTACAGTGAACCAAAGGGCAAAGTTCAACTTTTTTTTGATAATTATTGATCTAGAGAGTCCATAGAATTGTCCTAGACTGGTCTGGTTCCGATCAGGGAAAAAACCAGGGACTAGTTCGCAAAAGTAGGTTTTGGACAAAATTGGCCATAACAAATTTTTTTTGCTCAAATCGAGAATCCGAGATATACATCTTGTCCGTCTTGAGCCAAGGAACACAGTGGTGCAAAAAGCTTGATTCCAAGTCAAACGGTCTAGGAGTTATGAGCAATTTAGTACTTTTGGTTGCTGTAGCGCCACCTATGGGCCAATCGGGGTCATACTCTGATAGGTTCTCCCCAAACTGAGGCCCTAGCAACTGGCCAGGTTTCAAGTCTCTAGGCCTTACGGTTTGGGCTGCACGATGCGTTTTAGGTTTTTTTTTTTTTCAAATAGCAATTACAATAGGTTTTCAGCACTTCGTGCTTGAACACCTAATAATAGGGGACCTTTTTGACAGTTATAGCGCCACCTATGGTCCGATCTCCATGAAACTCTGCATGCTTCTTCACCATGTTATGACACATGTGCTCATCAATTTTTGTGAAGTTCTGAGTTTTTATTTATGATTTATAGGCTTTTGAGTGTATTTTGACACGCCCCCTTTTCTAAATGACCCTGTTACAGTGAACCAAAGGGCAAAGTTCAACTTTTTTTTGATAATTATTGATCTAGAGAGTCCATAGAATTGTCCTAGACTGGTCTGGTTCCGATCAGGGAAAAAACCAGGGACTAGTTTGCAAAAGTAGGTTTTGGACAAAATTGGCCATAACAAATTTGTTTTTGCTCAAATCGAGAATCCGAGATATACATCTTGTCCGTCTTGAGCCAAGGAACACAGTGGTGCAAAAAGCTTGATTCCAAGTCAAACGGTCTAGGAGTTATGAGCAATTTAGTACTTTTGGTTGCTGTAGCGCCACCTATGGGCCAATCGGGGTCATACTCTGATAGGTTCTCCCCAAACTGAGGCCCTAGCAACTGGCCAGGTTTCAAGTCTCTAGGCCTTACGGTTTGGGCTGCACGATGCGTTTTAGGTTTTTTTTTTTTTCAAATAGCAATTACAATAGGTTTTCAGCACTTCGTGCTTGAACACCTAATAATAGGGGACCTTTTTGACAGTTATAGCGCCACCTATGGTCCGATCTCCATGAAACTCTGCATGCTTCTTCACCATGTTATGACACATGTGCTCATCAATTTTTGTGAAGTTCTGAGTTTTTATTTATGATTTATAGGCTTTTGAGTGTATTTTGACACGCCCCCTTTTCTAAATGACCCTGTTACAGTGAACCAAAGGGCAAAGTTCAACTTTTTTTTGATAATTATTGATCTAGAGAGTCCATAGAATTGTCCTAGACTGGTCTGGTTCCGATCAGGGAAAAAACCAGGGACTAGTTCGCAAAAGTAGGTTTTGGACAAAATTGGCCATAACAAATTTTTTTTGCTCAAATCGAGAATCCGAGATATACATCTTGTCCGTCTTGAGCCAAGGAACACAGTGGTGCAAAAAGCTTGATTCCAAGTCAAACGGTCTAGGAGTTATGAGCAATTTAGTACTTTTGGTTGCTGTAGCGCCACCTATGGGCCAATCGGGGTCATACTCTGATAGGTTCTCCCCAAACTGAGGCCCTAGCAACTGGCCAGGTTTCAAGTCTCTAGGCCTTACGGTTTGGGCTGCACGATGCGTTTTAGGTTTTTTTTTTTTTCAAATAGCAATTACAATAGGTTTTCAGCACTTCGTGCTTGAACACCTAATAATAGGGGACCTTTTTGACAGTTATAGCGCCACCTATGGTCCGATCTCCATGAAACTCTGCATGCTTCTTCACCATGTTATGACACATGTGCTCATCAATTTTTGTGAAGTTCTGAGTTTTTATTTATGATTTATAGGCTTTTGAGTGTATTTTGACACGCCCCCTTTTCTAAATGACCCTGTTACAGTGAACCAAAGGGCAAAGTTCAACTTTTTTTTGATAATTATTGATCTAGAGAGTCCATAGAATTGTCCTAGACTGGTCTGGTTCCGATCAGGGAAAAAACCAGGGACTAGTTCGCAAAAGTAGGTTTTGGACAAAATTGGCCATAACAAATTTTTTTTGCTCAAATCGAGAATCCGAGATATACATCTTGTCCGTCTTGAGCCAAGGAACACAGTGGTGCAAAAAGCTTGATTCCAAGTCAAACGGTCTAGGAGTTATGAGCAATTTAGTACTTTTGGTTGCTGTAGCGCCACCTATGGGCCAATCGGGGTCATACTCTGATAGGTTCTCCCCAAACTGAGGCCCTAGCAACTGGCCAGGTTTCAAGTCTCTAGGCCTTACGGTTTGGGCTGCACGATGCGTTTTAGGTTTTTTTTTTTTTCAAATAGCAATTACAATAGGTTTTCAGCACTTCGTGCTTGAACACCTAATAATAGGGGACCTTTTTGACAGTTATAGCGCCACCTATGGTCCGATCTCCATGAAACTCTGCATGCTTCTTCACCATGTTATGACACATGTGCTCATCAATTTTTGTGAAGTTCTGAGTTTTTATTTATGATTTATAGGCTTTTGAGTGTATTTTGACACGCCCCCTTTTCTAAATGACCCTGTTACAGTGAACCAAAGGGCAAAGTTCAACTTTTTTTTGATAATTATTGATCTAGAGAGTCCATAGAATTGTCCTAGACTGGTCTGGTTCCGATCAGGGAAAAAACCAGGGACTAGTTCGCAAAAGTAGGTTTTGGACAAAATTGGCCATAACAAATTTTTTTTGCTCAAATCGAGAATCCGAGATATACATCTTGTCCGTCTTGAGCCAAGGAACACAGTGGTGCAAAAAGCTTGATTCCAAGTCAAACGGTCTAGGAGTTATGAGCAATTTAGTACTTTTGGTTGCTGTAGCGCCACCTATGGGCCAATCGGGGTCATACTCTGATAGGTTCTCCCCAAACTGAGGCCCTAGCAACTGGCCAGGTTTCAAGTCTCTAGGCCTTACGGTTTGGGCTGCACGATGCGTTTTAGGTTTTTTTTTTTTTCAAATAGCAATTACAATAGGTTTTCAGCACTTCGTGCTTGAACACCTAATAATAGGGGACCTTTTTGACAGTTATAGCGCCACCTATGGTCCGATCTCCATGAAACTCTGCATGCTTCTTCACCATGTTATGACACATGTGCTCATCAATTTTTGTGAAGTTCTGAGTTTTTATTTATGATTTATAGGCTTTTGAGTGTATTTTGACACGCCCCCTTTTCTAAATGACCCTGTTACAGTGAACCAAAGGGCAAAGTTCAACTTTTTTTTGATAATTATTGATCTAGAGAGTCCATAGAATTGTCCTAGACTGGTCTGGTTCCGATCAGGGAAAAAACCAGGGACTAGTTCGCAAAAGTAGGTTTTGGACAAAATTGGCCATAACAAATTTTTTTTGCTCAAATCGAGAATCCGAGATATACATCTTGTCCGTCTTGAGCCAAGGAACACAGTGGTGCAAAAAGCTTGATTCCAAGTCAAACGGTCTAGGAGTTATGAGCAATTTAGTACTTTTGGTTGCTGTAGCGCCACCTATGGGCCAATCGGGGTCATACTCTGATAGGTTCTCCCCAAACTGAGGCCCTAGCAACTGGCCAGGTTTCAAGTCTCTAGGCCTTACGGTTTGGGCTGCACGATGCGTTTTAGGTTTTTTTTTTTTTCAAATAGCAATTACAATAGGTTTTCAGCACTTCGTGCTTGAACACCTAATAATAGGGGACCTTTTTGACAGTTATAGCGCCACCTATGGTCCGATCTCCATGAAACTCTGCATGCTTCTTCACCATGTTATGACACATGTGCTCATCAATTTTTGTGAAGTTCTGAGTTTTTATTTATGATTTATAGGCTTTTGAGTGTATTTTGACACGCCCCCTTTTCTAAATGACCCTGTTACAGTGAACCAAAGGGCAAAGTTCAACTTTTTTTTGATAATTATTGATCTAGAGAGTCCATAGAATTGTCCTAGACTGGTCTGGTTCCGATCAGGGAAAAAACCAGGGACTAGTTTGCAAAAGTAGGTTTTGGACAAAATTGGCCATAACAAAATTTTTTTGGCTCAAATCGAGAATCCGAGATATACATCTTGTCCGTCTTGAGCCAAGGAACACAGTGGTGCAAAAAGCTTGATTCCAAGTCAAACGGTCTAGGAGTTATGAGCAATTTAGTACTTTTGGTTGCTGTAGCGCCACCTATGGGCCAATCGGGGTCATACTCTGATAGGTTCTCCCCAAACTGAGGCCCTAGCAACTGGCCAGGTTTCAAGTCTCTAGGCCTTACGGTTTGGGCTGCACGATGCGTTTTAGGTTTTTTTTTTTTTCAAATAGCAATTACAATAGGTTTTCAGCACTTCGTGCTTGAACACCTAATAATAGGGGACCTTTTTGACAGTTATAGCGCCACCTATGGTCCGATCTCCATGAAACTCTGCATGCTTCTTCACCATGTTATGACACATGTGCTCATCAATTTTTGTGAAGTTCTGAGTTTTTATTTATGATTTATAGGCTTTTGAGTGTATTTTGACACGCCCCCTTTTCTAAATGACCCTGTTACAGTGAACCAAAGGGCAAAGTTCAACTTTTTTTTGATAATTATTGATCTAGAGAGTCCATAGAATTGTCCTAGACTGGTCTGGTTCCGATCAGGGAAAAAACCAGGGACTAGTTCGCAAAAGTAGGTTTTGGACAAAATTGGCCATAACAAATTTTTTTTGCTCAAATCGAGAATCCGAGATATACATCTTGTCCGTCTTGAGCCAAGGAACACAGTGGTGCAAAAAGCTTGATTCCAAGTCAAACGGTCTAGGAGTTATGAGCAATTTAGTACTTTTGGTTGCTGTAGCGCCACCTATGGGCCAATCGGGGTCATACTCTGATAGGTTCTCCCCAAACTGAGGCCCTAGCAACTGGCCAGGTTTCAAGTCTCTAGGCCTTACGGTTTGGGCTGCACGATGCGTTTTAGGTTTTTTTTTTTTTCAAATAGCAATTACAATAGGTTTTCAGCACTTCGTGCTTGAACACCTAATAATAGGGGACCTTTTTGACAGTTATAGCGCCACCTATGGTCCGATCTCCATGAAACTCTGCATGCTTCTTCACCATGTTATGACACATGTGCTCATCAATTTTTGTGAAGTTCTGAGTTTTTATTTATGATTTATAGGCTTTTGAGTGTATTTTGACACGCCCCCTTTTCTAAATGACCCTGTTACAGTGAACCAAAGGGCAAAGTTCAACTTTTTTTTGATAATTATTGATCTAGAGAGTCCATAGAATTGTCCTAGACTGGTCTGGTTCCGATCAGGGAAAAAACCAGGGACTAGTTCGCAAAAGTAGGTTTTGGACAAAATTGGCCATAACAAATTTTTTTTGCTCAAATCGAGAATCCGAGATATACATCTTGTCCGTCTTGAGCCAAGGAACACAGTGGTGCAAAAAGCTTGATTCCAAGTCAAACGGTCTAGGAGTTATGAGCAATTTAGTACTTTTGGTTGCTGTAGCGCCACCTATGGGCCAATCGGGGTCATACTCTGATAGGTTCTCCCCAAACTGAGGCCCTAGCAACTGGCCAGGTTTCAAGTCTCTAGGCCTTACGGTTTGGGCTGCACGATGCGTTTTAGGTTTTTTTTTTTTTCAAATAGCAATTACAATAGGTTTTCAGCACTTCGTGCTTGAACACCTAATAATAGGGGACCTTTTTGACAGTTATAGCGCCACCTATGGTCCGATCTCCATGAAACTCTGCATGCTTCTTCACCATGTTATGACACATGTGCTCATCAATTTTTGTGAAGTTCTGAGTTTTTATTTATGATTTATAGGCTTTTGAGTGTATTTTGACACGCCCCCTTTTCTAAATGACCCTGTTACAGTGAACCAAAGGGCAAAGTTCAACTTTTTTTTGATAATTATTGATCTAGAGAGTCCATAGAATTGTCCTAGACTGGTCTGGTTCCGATCAGGGAAAAAACCAGGGACTAGTTTGCAAAAGTAGGTTTTGGACAAAATTGGCCATAACAAAATTTTTTTGGCTCAAATCGAGAATCCGAGATATACATCTTGTCCGTCTTGAGCCAAGGAACACAGTGGTGCAAAAAGCTTGATTCCAAGTCAAACGGTCTAGGAGTTATGAGCAATTTAGTACTTTTGGTTGCTGTAGCGCCACCTATGGGCCAATCGGGGTCATACTCTGATAGGTTCTCCCCAAACTGAGGCCCTAGCAACTGGCCAGGTTTCAAGTCTCTAGGCCTTACGGTTTGGGCTGCACGATGCGTTTTAGGTTTTTTTTTTTTTCAAATAGCAATTACAATAGGTTTTCAGCACTTCGTGCTTGAACACCTAATAATAGGGGACCTTTTTGACAGTTATAGCGCCACCTATGGTCCGATCTCCATGAAACTCTGCATGCTTCTTCACCATGTTATGACACATGTGCTCATCAATTTTTGTGAAGTTCTGAGTTTTTATTTATGATTTATAGGCTTTTGAGTGTATTTTGACACGCCCCCTTTTCTAAATGACCCTGTTACAGTGAACCAAAGGGCAAAGTTCAACTTTTTTTTGATAATTATTGATCTAGAGAGTCCATAGAATTGTCCTAGACTGGTCTGGTTCCGATCAGGGAAAAAACCAGGGACTAGTTCGCAAAAGTAGGTTTTGGACAAAATTGGCCATAACAAATTTTTTTTGCTCAAATCGAGAATCCGAGATATACATCTTGTCCGTCTTGAGCCAAGGAACACAGTGGTGCAAAAAGCTTGATTCCAAGTCAAACGGTCTAGGAGTTATGAGCAATTTAGTACTTTTGGTTGCTGTAGCGCCACCTATGGGCCAATCGGGGTCATACTCTGATAGGTTCTCCCCAAACTGAGGCCCTAGCAACTGGCCAGGTTTCAAGTCTCTAGGCCTTACGGTTTGGGCTGCACGATGCGTTTTAGGTTTTTTTTTTTTTCAAATAGCAATTACAATAGGTTTTCAGCACTTCGTGCTTGAACACCTAATAATAGGGGACCTTTTTGACAGTTATAGCGCCACCTATGGTCCGATCTCCATGAAACTCTGCATGCTTCTTCACCATGTTATGACACATGTGCTCATCAATTTTTGTGAAGTTCTGAGTTTTTATTTATGATTTATAGGCTTTTGAGTGTATTTTGACACGCCCCCTTTTCTAAATGACCCTGTTACAGTGAACCAAAGGGCAAAGTTCAACTTTTTTTTGATAATTATTGATCTAGAGAGTCCATAGAATTGTCCTAGACTGGTCTGGTTCCGATCAGGGAAAAAACCAGGGACTAGTTTGCAAAAGTAGGTTTTGGACAAAATTGGCCATAACAAATTTTTTTTGGCTCAAATCGAGAATCCGAGATATACATCTTGTCCGTCTTGAGCCAAGGAACACAGTGGTGCAAAAAGCTTGATTCCAAGTCAAACGGTCTAGGAGTTATGAGCAATTTAGTACTTTTGGTTGCTGTAGCGCCACCTATGGGCCAATCGGGGTCATACTCTGATAGGTTCTCCCCAAACTGAGGCCCTAGCAACTGGCCAGGTTTCAAGTCTCTAGGCCTTACGGTTTGGGCTGCACGATGCGTTTTAGGTTTTTTTTTTTTTCAAATAGCAATTACAATAGGTTTTCAGCACTTCGTGCTTGAACACCTAATAATAGGGGACCTTTTTGACAGTTATAGCGCCACCTATGGTCCGATCTCCATGAAACTCTGCATGCTTCTTCACCATGTTATGACACATGTGCTCATCAATTTTTGTGAAGTTCTGAGTTTTTATTTATGATTTATAGGCTTTTGAGTGTATTTTGACACGCCCCCTTTTCTAAATGACCCTGTTACAGTGAACCAAAGGGCAAAGTTCAACTTTTTTTTGATAATTATTGATCTAGAGAGTCCATAGAATTGTCCTAGACTGGTCTGGTTCCGATCAGGGAAAAAACCAGGGACTAGTTCGCAAAAGTAGGTTTTGGACAAAATTGGCCATAACAAATTTTTTTTGCTCAAATCGAGAATCCGAGATATACATCTTGTCCGTCTTGAGCCAAGGAACACAGTGGTGCAAAAAGCTTGATTCCAAGTCAAACGGTCTAGGAGTTATGAGCAATTTAGTACTTTTGGTTGCTGTAGCGCCACCTATGGGCCAATCGGGGTCATACTCTGATAGGTTCTCCCCAAACTGAGGCCCTAGCAACTGGCCAGGTTTCAAGTCTCTAGGCCTTACGGTTTGGGCTGCACGATGCGTTTTAGGTTTTTTTTTTTTTCAAATAGCAATTACAATAGGTTTTCAGCACTTCGTGCTTGAACACCTAATAATAGGGGACCTTTTTGACAGTTATAGCGCCACCTATGGTCCGATCTCCATGAAACTCTGCATGCTTCTTCACCATGTTATGACACATGTGCTCATCAATTTTTGTGAAGTTCTGAGTTTTTATTTATGATTTATAGGCTTTTGAGTGTATTTTGACACGCCCCCTTTTCTAAATGACCCTGTTACAGTGAACCAAAGGGCAAAGTTCAACTTTTTTTTGATAATTATTGATCTAGAGAGTCCATAGAATTGTCCTAGACTGGTCTGGTTCCGATCAGGGAAAAAACCAGGGACTAGTTTGCAAAAGTAGGTTTTGGACAAAATTGGCCATAACAAAATTTTTTTGGCTCAAATCGAGAATCCGAGATATACATCTTGTCCGTCTTGAGCCAAGGAACACAGTGGTGCAAAAAGCTTGATTCCAAGTCAAACGGTCTAGGAGTTATGAGCAATTTAGTACTTTTGGTTGCTGTAGCGCCACCTATGGGCCAATCGGGGTCATACTCTGATAGGTTCTCCCCAAACTGAGGCCCTAGCAACTGGCCAGGTTTCAAGTCTCTAGGCCTTACGGTTTGGGCTGCACGATGCGTTTTAGGTTTTTTTTTTTTTCAAATAGCAATTACAATAGGTTTTCAGCACTTCGTGCTTGAACACCTAATAATAGGGGACCTTTTTGACAGTTATAGCGCCACCTATGGTCCGATCTCCATGAAACTCTGCATGCTTCTTCACCATGTTATGACACATGTGCTCATCAATTTTTGTGAAGTTCTGAGTTTTTATTTATGATTTATAGGCTTTTGAGTGTATTTTGACACGCCCCCTTTTCTAAATGACCCTGTTACAGTGAACCAAAGGGCAAAGTTCAACTTTTTTTTGATAATTATTGATCTAGAGAGTCCATAGAATTGTCCTAGACTGGTCTGGTTCCGATCAGGGAAAAAACCAGGGACTAGTTTGCAAAAGTAGGTTTTGGACAAAATTGGCCATAACAAAATTTTTTTGGCTCAAATCGAGAATCCGAGATATACATCTTGTCCGTCTTGAGCCAAGGAAGACAGTGGTGCAAAAAGCTTGATTCCAAGTCAAACGGTCTAGGAGTTATGAGCAATTTAGTACTTTTGGTTGCTGTAGCGCCACCTATGGGCCAATCGGGGTCATACTCTGATAGGTTCTCCCCAAACTGAGGCCCTAGCAACTGGCCAGGTTTCAAGTCTCTAGGCCTTACGGTTTGGGCTGCACGATGCGTTTTAGGTTTTTTTTTTTTTCAAATAGCAATTACAATAGGTTTTCAGCACTTCGTGCTTGAACACCTAATAATAGGGGACCTTTTTGACAGTTATAGCGCCACCTATGGTCCGATCTCCATGAAACTCTGCATGCTTCTTCACCATGTTATGACACATGTGCTCATCAATTTTTGTGAAGTTCTGAGTTTTTATTTATGATTTATAGGCTTTTGAGTGTATTTTGACACGCCCCCTTTTCTAAATGACCCTGTTACAGTGAACCAAAGGGCAAAGTTCAACTTTTTTTTGATAATTATTGATCTAGAGAGTCCATAGAATTGTCCTAGACTGGTCTGGTTCCGATCAGGGAAAAAACCAGGGACTAGTTCGCAAAAGTAGGTTTTGGACAAAATTGGCCATAACAAATTTTTTTGGCTCAAATCGAGAATCCGAGATATACATCTTGTCCGTCTTGAGCCAAGGAACACAGTGGTGCAAAAAGCTTGATTCCAAGTCAAACGGTCTAGGAGTTATGAGCAATTTAGTACTTTTGGTTGCTGTAGCGCCACCTATGGGCCAATCGGGGTCATACTCTGATAGGTTCTCCCCAAACTGAGGCCCTAGCAACTGGCCAGGTTTCAAGTCTCTAGGCCTTACGGTTTGGGCTGCACGATGCGTTTTAGGTTTTTTTTTTTTTTCAAATAGCAATTACAATAGGTTTTCAGCACTTCGTGCTTGAACACCTAATAATAGGGGACCTTTTTGACAGTTATAGCGCCACCTATGGTCCGATCTCCATGAAACTCTGCATGCTTCTTCACCATGTTATGACACATGTGCTCATCAATTTTTGTGAAGTTCTGAGTTTTTATTTATGATTTATAGGCTTTTGAGTGTATTTTGACACGCCCCCTTTTCTAAATGACCCTGTTACAGTGAACCAAAGGGCAAAGTTCAACTTTTTTTTGATAATTATTGATCTAGAGAGTCCATAGAATTGTCCTAGACTGGTCTGGTTCCGATCAGGGAAAAAACCAGGGACTAGTTTGCAAAAGTAGGTTTTGGACAAAATTGGCCATAACAAAATTTTTTTGGCTCAAATCGAGAATCCGAGATATACATCTTGTCCGTCTTGAGCCAAGGAACACAGTGGTGCAAAAAGCTTGATTCCAAGTCAAACGGTCTAGGAGTTATGAGCAATTTAGTACTTTTGGTTGCTGTAGCGCCACCTATGGGCCAATCGGGGTCATACTCTGATAGGTTCTCCCCAAACTGAGGCCCTAGCAACTGGCCAGGTTTCAAGTCTCTAGGCCTTACGGTTTGGGCTGCACGATGCGTTTTAGGTTTTTTTTTTTTTCAAATAGCAATTACAATAGGTTTTCAGCACTTCGTGCTTGAACACCTAATAATAGGGGACCTTTTTGACAGTTATAGCGCCACCTATGGTCCGATCTCCATGAAACTCTGCATGCTTCTTCACCATGTTATGACACATGTGCTCATCAATTTTTGTGAAGTTCTGAGTTTTTATTTATGATTTATAGGCTTTTGAGTGTATTTTGACACGCCCCCTTTTCTAAATGACCCTGTTACAGTGAACCAAAGGGCAAAGTTCAACTTTTTTTTGATAATTATTGATCTAGAGAGTCCATAGAATTGTCCTAGACTGGTCTGGTTCCGATCAGGGAAAAAACCAGGGACTAGTTTGCAAAAGTAGGTTTTGGACAAAATTGGCCATAACAAAATTTTTTTGGCTCAAATCGAGAATCCGAGATATACATCTTGTCCGTCTTGAGCCAAGGAACACAGTGGTGCAAAAAGCTTGATTCCAAGTCAAACGGTCTAGGAGTTATGAGCAATTTAGTACTTTTGGTTGCTGTAGCGCCACCTATGGGCCAATCGGGGTCATACTCTGATAGGTTCTCCCCAAACTGAGGCCCTAGCAACTGGCCAGGTTTCAAGTCTCTAGGCCTTACGGTTTGGGCTGCACGATGCGTTTTAGGTTTTTTTTTTTTTCAAATAGCAATTACAATAGGTTTTCAGCACTTCGTGCTTGAACACCTAATAATAGGGGACCTTTTTGACAGTTATAGCGCCACCTATGGTCCGATCTCCATGAAACTCTGCATGCTTCTTCACCATGTTATGACACATGTGCTCATCAATTTTTGTGAAGTTCTGAGTTTTTATTTATGATTTATAGGCTTTTGAGTGTATTTTGACACGCCCCCTTTTCTAAATGACCCTGTTACAGTGAACCAAAGGGCAAAGTTCAACTTTTTTTTGATAATTATTGATCTAGAGAGTCCATAGAATTGTCCTAGACTGGTCTGGTTCCGATCAGGGAAAAAACCAGGGACTAGTTTGCAAAAGTAGGTTTTGGACAAAATTGGCCATAACAAAATTTTTTTGGCTCAAATCGAGAATCCGAGATATACATCTTGTCCGTCTTGAGCCAAGGAAGACAGTGGTGCAAAAAGCTTGATTCCAAGTCAAACGGTCTAGGAGTTATGAGCAATTTAGTACTTTTGGTTGCTGTAGCGCCACCTATGGGCCAATCGGGGTCATACTCTGATAGGTTCTCCCCAAACTGAGGCCCTAGCAACTGGCCAGGTTTCAAGTCTCTAGGCCTTACGGTTTGGGCTGCACGATGCGTTTTAGGTTTTTTTTTTTTTCAAATAGCAATTACAATAGGTTTTCAGCACTTCGTGCTTGAACACCTAATAATAGGGGACCTTTTTGACAGTTATAGCGCCACCTATGGTCCGATCTCCATGAAACTCTGCATGCTTCTTCACCATGTTATGACACATGTGCTCATCAATTTTTGTGAAGTTCTGAGTTTTTATTTATGATTTATAGGCTTTTGAGTGTATTTTGACACGCCCCCTTTTCTAAATGACCCTGTTACAGTGAACCAAAGGGCAAAGTTCAACTTTTTTTTGATAATTATTGATCTAGAGAGTCCATAGAATTGTCCTAGACTGGTCTGGTTCCGATCAGGGAAAAAACCAGGGACTAGTTTGCAAAAGTAGGTTTTGGACAAAATTGGCCATAACAAAATTTTTTTGGCTCAAATCGAGAATCCGAGATATACATCTTGTCCGTCTTGAGCCAAGGAACACAGTGGTGCAAAAAGCTTGATTCCAAGTCAAACGGTCTAGGAGTTATGAGCAATTTAGTACTTTTGGTTGCTGTAGCGCCACCTATGGGCCAATCGGGGTCATACTCTGATAGGTTCTCCCCAAACTGAGGCCCTAGCAACTGGCCAGGTTTCAAGTCTCTAGGCCTTACGGTTTGGGCTGCACGATGCGTTTTAGGTTTTTTTTTTTTTCAAATAGCAATTACAATAGGTTTTCAGCACTTCGTGCTTGAACACCTAATAATAGGGGACCTTTTTGACAGTTATAGCGCCACCTATGGTCCGATCTCCATGAAACTCTGCATGCTTCTTCACCATGTTATGACACATGTGCTCATCAATTTTTGTGAAGTTCTGAGTTTTTATTTATGATTTATAGGCTTTTGAGTGTATTTTGACACGCCCCCTTTTCTAAATGACCCTGTTACAGTGAACCAAAGGGCAAAGTTCAACTTTTTTTTGATAATTATTGATCTAGAGAGTCCATAGAATTGTCCTAGACTGGTCTGGTTCCGATCAGGGAAAAAACCAGGGACTAGTTTGCAAAAGTAGGTTTTGGACAAAATTGGCCATAACAAAATTTTTTTGGCTCAAATCGAGAATCCGAGATATACATCTTGTCCGTCTTGAGCCAAGGAACACAGTGGTGCAAAAAGCTTGATTCCAAGTCAAACGGTCTAGGAGTTATGAGCAATTTAGTACTTTTGGTTGCTGTAGCGCCACCTATGGGCCAATCGGGGTCATACTCTGATAGGTTCTCCCCAAACTGAGGCCCTAGCAACTGGCCAGGTTTCAAGTCTCTAGGCCTTACGGTTTGGGCTGCACGATGCGTTTTAGGTTTTTTTTTTTTTCAAATAGCAATTACAATAGGTTTTCAGCACTTCGTGCTTGAACACCTAATAATAGGGGACCTTTTTGACAGTTATAGCGCCACCTATGGTCCGATCTCCATGAAACTCTGCATGCTTCTTCACCATGTTATGACACATGTGCTCATCAATTTTTGTGAAGTTCTGAGTTTTTATTTATGATTTATAGGCTTTTGAGTGTATTTTGACACGCCCCCTTTTCTAAATGACCCTGTTACAGTGAACCAAAGGGCAAAGTTCAACTTTTTTTTGATAATTATTGATCTAGAGAGTCCATAGAATTGTCCTAGACTGGTCTGGTTCCGATCAGGGAAAAAACCAGGGACTAGTTTGCAAAAGTAGGTTTTGGACAAAATTGGCCATAACAAAATTTTTTTGGCTCAAATCGAGAATCCGAGATATACATCTTGTCCGTCTTGAGCCAAGGAAGACAGTGGTGCAAAAAGCTTGATTCCAAGTCAAACGGTCTAGGAGTTATGAGCAATTTAGTACTTTTGGTTGCTGTAGCGCCACCTATGGGCCAATCGGGGTCATACTCTGATAGGTTCTCCCCAAACTGAGGCCCTAGCAACTGGCCAGGTTTCAAGTCTCTAGGCCTTACGGTTTGGGCTGCACGATGCGTTTTAGGTTTTTTTTTTTTTCAAATAGCAATTACAATAGGTTTTCAGCACTTCGTGCTTGAACACCTAATAATAGGGGACCTTTTTGACAGTTATAGCGCCACCTATGGTCCGATCTCCATGAAACTCTGCATGCTTCTTCACCATGTTATGACACATGTGCTCATCAATTTTTGTGAAGTTCTGAGTTTTTATTTATGATTTATAGGCTTTTGAGTGTATTTTGACACGCCCCCTTTTCTAAATGACCCTGTTACAGTGAACCAAAGGGCAAAGTTCAACTTTTTTTTGATAATTATTGATCTAGAGAGTCCATAGAATTGTCCTAGACTGGTCTGGTTCCGATCAGGGAAAAAACCAGGGACTAGTTCGCAAAAGTAGGTTTTGGACAAAATTGGCCATAACAAATTTTTTTTGCTCAAATCGAGAATCCGAGATATACATCTTGTCCGTCTTGAGCCAAGGAACACAGTGGTGCAAAAAGCTTGATTCCAAGTCAAACGGTCTAGGAGTTATGAGCAATTTAGTACTTTTGGTTGCTGTAGCGCCACCTATGGGCCAATCGGGGTCATACTCTGATAGGTTCTCCCCAAACTGAGGCCCTAGCAACTGGCCAGGTTTCAAGTCTCTAGGCCTTACGGTTTGGGCTGCACGATGCGTTTTAGGTTTTTTTTTTTTTCAAATAGCAATTACAATAGGTTTTCAGCACTTCGTGCTTGAACACCTAATAATAGGGGACCTTTTTGACAGTTATAGCGCCACCTATGGTCCGATCTCCATGAAACTCTGCATGCTTCTTCACCATGTTATGACACATGTGCTCATCAATTTTTGTGAAGTTCTGAGTTTTTATTTATGATTTATAGGCTTTTGAGTGTATTTTGACACGCCCCCTTTTCTAAATGACCCTGTTACAGTGAACCAAAGGGCAAAGTTCAACTTTTTTTTGATAATTATTGATCTAGAGAGTCCATAGAATTGTCCTAGACTGGTCTGGTTCCGATCAGGGAAAAAACCAGGGACTAGTTTGCAAAAGTAGGTTTTGGACAAAATTGGCCATAACAAAATTTTTTTGGCTCAAATCGAGAATCCGAGATATACATCTTGTCCGTCTTGAGCCAAGGAAGACAGTGGTGCAAAAAGCTTGATTCCAAGTCAAACGGTCTAGGAGTTATGAGCAATTTAGTACTTTTGGTTGCTGTAGCGCCACCTATGGGCCAATCGGGGTCATACTCTGATAGGTTCTCCCCAAACTGAGGCCCTAGCAACTGGCCAGGTTTCAAGTCTCTAGGCCTTACGGTTTGGGCTGCACGATGCGTTTTAGGTTTTTTTTTTTTTCAAATAGCAATTACAATAGGTTTTCAGCACTTCGTGCTTGAACACCTAATAATAGGGGACCTTTTTGACAGTTATAGCGCCACCTATGGTCCGATCTCCATGAAACTCTGCATGCTTCTTCACCATGTTATGACACATGTGCTCATCAATTTTTGTGAAGTTCTGAGTTTTTATTTATGATTTATAGGCTTTTGAGTGTATTTTGACACGCCCCCTTTTCTAAATGACCCTGTTACAGTGAACCAAAGGGCAAAGTTCAACTTTTTTTTGATAATTATTGATCTAGAGAGTCCATAGAATTGTCCTAGACTGGTCTGGTTCCGATCAGGGAAAAAACCAGGGACTAGTTCGCAAAAGTAGGTTTTGGACAAAATTGGCCATAACAAATTTTTTTTGCTCAAATCGAGAATCCGAGATATACATCTTGTCCGTCTTGAGCCAAGGAACACAGTGGTGCAAAAAGCTTGATTCCAAGTCAAACGGTCTAGGAGTTATGAGCAATTTAGTACTTTTGGTTGCTGTAGCGCCACCTATGGGCCAATCGGGGTCATACTCTGATAGGTTCTCCCCAAACTGAGGCCCTAGCAACTGGCCAGGTTTCAAGTCTCTAGGCCTTACGGTTTGGGCTGCACGATGCGTTTTAGGTTTTTTTTTTTTTCAAATAGCAATTACAATAGGTTTTCAGCACTTCGTGCTTGAACACCTAATAATAGGGGACCTTTTTGACAGTTATAGCGCCACCTATGGTCCGATCTCCATGAAACTCTGCATGCTTCTTCACCATGTTATGACACATGTGCTCATCAATTTTTGTGAAGTTCTGAGTTTTTATTTATGATTTATAGGCTTTTGAGTGTATTTTGACACGCCCCCTTTTCTAAATGACCCTGTTACAGTGAACCAAAGGGCAAAGTTCAACTTTTTTTTGATAATTATTGATCTAGAGAGTCCATAGAATTGTCCTAGACTGGTCTGGTTCCGATCAGGGAAAAAACCAGGGACTAGTTTGCAAAAGTAGGTTTTGGACAAAATTGGCCATAACAAAATTTTTTTGGCTCAAATCGAGAATCCGAGATATACATCTTGTCCGTCTTGAGCCAAGGAACACAGTGGTGCAAAAAGCTTGATTCCAAGTCAAACGGTCTAGGAGTTATGAGCAATTTAGTACTTTTGGTTGCTGTAGCGCCACCTATGGGCCAATCGGGGTCATACTCTGATAGGTTCTCCCCAAACTGAGGCCCTAGCAACTGGCCAGGTTTCAAGTCTCTAGGCCTTACGGTTTGGGCTGCACGATGCGTTTTAGGTTTTTTTTTTTTTCAAATAGCAATTACAATAGGTTTTCAGCACTTCGTGCTTGAACACCTAATAATAGGGGACCTTTTTGACAGTTATAGCGCCACCTATGGTCCGATCTCCATGAAACTCTGCATGCTTCTTCACCATGTTATGACACATGTGCTCATCAATTTTTGTGAAGTTCTGAGTTTTTATTTATGATTTATAGGCTTTTGAGTGTATTTTGACACGCCCCCTTTTCTAAATGACCCTGTTACAGTGAACCAAAGGGCAAAGTTCAACTTTTTTTTGATAATTATTGATCTAGAGAGTCCATAGAATTGTCCTAGACTGGTCTGGTTCCGATCAGGGAAAAAACCAGGGACTAGTTTGCAAAAGTAGGTTTTGGACAAAATTGGCCATAACAAAATTTTTTTGGCTCAAATCGAGAATCCGAGATATACATCTTGTCCGTCTTGAGCCAAGGAAGACAGTGGTGCAAAAAGCTTGATTCCAAGTCAAACGGTCTAGGAGTTATGAGCAATTTAGTACTTTTGGTTGCTGTAGCGCCACCTATGGGCCAATCGGGGTCATACTCTGATAGGTTCTCCCCAAACTGAGGCCCTAGCAACTGGCCAGGTTTCAAGTCTCTAGGCCTTACGGTTTGGGCTGCACGATGCGTTTTAGGTTTTTTTTTTTTTCAAATAGCAATTACAATAGGTTTTCAGCACTTCGTGCTTGAACACCTAATAATAGGGGACCTTTTTGACAGTTATAGCGCCACCTATGGTCCGATCTCCATGAAACTCTGCATGCTTCTTCACCATGTTATGACACATGTGCTCATCAATTTTTGTGAAGTTCTGAGTTTTTATTTATGATTTATAGGCTTTTGAGTGTATTTTGACACGCCCCCTTTTCTAAATGACCCTGTTACAGTGAACCAAAGGGCAAAGTTCAACTTTTTTTTGATAATTATTGATCTAGAGAGTCCATAGAATTGTCCTAGACTGGTCTGGTTCCGATCAGGGAAAAAACCAGGGACTAGTTCGCAAAAGTAGGTTTTGGACAAAATTGGCCATAACAAATTTTTTTTGCTCAAATCGAGAATCCGAGATATACATCTTGTCCGTCTTGAGCCAAGGAACACAGTGGTGCAAAAAGCTTGATTCCAAGTCAAACGGTCTAGGAGTTATGAGCAATTTAGTACTTTTGGTTGCTGTAGCGCCACCTATGGGCCAATCGGGGTCATACTCTGATAGGTTCTCCCCAAACTGAGGCCCTAGCAACTGGCCAGGTTTCAAGTCTCTAGGCCTTACGGTTTGGGCTGCACGATGCGTTTTAGGTTTTTTTTTTTTTCAAATAGCAATTACAATAGGTTTTCAGCACTTCGTGCTTGAACACCTAATAATAGGGGACCTTTTTGACAGTTATAGCGCCACCTATGGTCCGATCTCCATGAAACTCTGCATGCTTCTTCACCATGTTATGACACATGTGCTCATCAATTTTTGTGAAGTTCTGAGTTTTTATTTATGATTTATAGGCTTTTGAGTGTATTTTGACACGCCCCCTTTTCTAAATGACCCTGTTACAGTGAACCAAAGGGCAAAGTTCAACTTTTTTTTGATAATTATTGATCTAGAGAGTCCATAGAATTGTCCTAGACTGGTCTGGTTCCGATCAGGGAAAAAACCAGGGACTAGTTCGCAAAAGTAGGTTTTGGACAAAATTGGCCATAACAAATTTTTTTTGCTCAAATCGAGAATCCGAGATATACATCTTGTCCGTCTTGAGCCAAGGAACACAGTGGTGCAAAAAGCTTGATTCCAAGTCAAACGGTCTAGGAGTTATGAGCAATTTAGTACTTTTGGTTGCTGTAGCGCCACCTATGGGCCAATCGGGGTCATACTCTGATAGGTTCTCCCCAAACTGAGGCCCTAGCAACTGGCCAGGTTTCAAGTCTCTAGGCCTTACGGTTTGGGCTGCACGATGCGTTTTAGGTTTTTTTTTTTTTCAAATAGCAATTACAATAGGTTTTCAGCACTTCGTGCTTGAACACCTAATAATAGGGGACCTTTTTGACAGTTATAGCGCCACCTATGGTCCGATCTCCATGAAACTCTGCATGCTTCTTCACCATGTTATGACACATGTGCTCATCAATTTTTGTGAAGTTCTGAGTTTTTATTTATGATTTATAGGCTTTTGAGTGTATTTTGACACGCCCCCTTTTCTAAATGACCCTGTTACAGTGAACCAAAGGGCAAAGTTCAACTTTTTTTTGATAATTATTGATCTAGAGAGTCCATAGAATTGTCCTAGACTGGTCTGGTTCCGATCAGGGAAAAAACCAGGGACTAGTTCGCAAAAGTAGGTTTTGGACAAAATTGGCCATAACAAATTTTTTTTGCTCAAATCGAGAATCCGAGATATACATCTTGTCCGTCTTGAGCCAAGGAACACAGTGGTGCAAAAAGCTTGATTCCAAGTCAAACGGTCTAGGAGTTATGAGCAATTTAGTACTTTTGGTTGCTGTAGCGCCACCTATGGGCCAATCGGGGTCATACTCTGATAGGTTCTCCCCAAACTGAGGCCCTAGCAACTGGCCAGGTTTCAAGTCTCTAGGCCTTACGGTTTGGGCTGCACGATGCGTTTTAGGTTTTTTTTTTTTTCAAATAGCAATTACAATAGGTTTTCAGCACTTCGTGCTTGAACACCTAATAATAGGGGACCTTTTTGACAGTTATAGCGCCACCTATGGTCCGATCTCCATGAAACTCTGCATGCTTCTTCACCATGTTATGACACATGTGCTCATCAATTTTTGTGAAGTTCTGAGTTTTTATTTATGATTTATAGGCTTTTGAGTGTATTTTGACACGCCCCCTTTTCTAAATGACCCTGTTACAGTGAACCAAAGGGCAAAGTTCAACTTTTTTTTGATAATTATTGATCTAGAGAGTCCATAGAATTGTCCTAGACTGGTCTGGTTCCGATCAGGGAAAAAACCAGGGACTAGTTTGCAAAAGTAGGTTTTGGACAAAATTGGCCATAACAAAATTTTTTTGGCTCAAATCGAGAATCCGAGATATACATCTTGTCCGTCTTGAGCCAAGGAACACAGTGGTGCAAAAAGCTTGATTCCAAGTCAAACGGTCTAGGAGTTATGAGCAATTTAGTACTTTTGGTTGCTGTAGCGCCACCTATGGGCCAATCGGGGTCATACTCTGATAGGTTCTCCCCAAACTGAGGCCCTAGCAACTGGCCAGGTTTCAAGTCTCTAGGCCTTACGGTTTGGGCTGCACGATGCGTTTTAGGTTTTTTTTTTTTTCAAATAGCAATTACAATAGGTTTTCAGCACTTCGTGCTTGAACACCTAATAATAGGGGACCTTTTTGACAGTTATAGCGCCACCTATGGTCCGATCTCCATGAAACTCTGCATGCTTCTTCACCATGTTATGACACATGTGCTCATCAATTTTTGTGAAGTTCTGAGTTTTTATTTATGATTTATAGGCTTTTGAGTGTATTTTGACACGCCCCCTTTTCTAAATGACCCTGTTACAGTGAACCAAAGGGCAAAGTTCAACTTTTTTTTGATAATTATTGATCTAGAGAGTCCATAGAATTGTCCTAGACTGGTCTGGTTCCGATCAGGGAAAAAACCAGGGACTAGTTTGCAAAAGTAGGTTTTGGACAAAATTGGCCATAACAAAATTTTTTTGGCTCAAATCGAGAATCCGAGATATACATCTTGTCCGTCTTGAGCCAAGGAAGACAGTGGTGCAAAAAGCTTGATTCCAAGTCAAACGGTCTAGGAGTTATGAGCAATTTAGTACTTTTGGTTGCTGTAGCGCCACCTATGGGCCAATCGGGGTCATACTCTGATAGGTTCTCCCCAAACTGAGGCCCTAGCAACTGGCCAGGTTTCAAGTCTCTAGGCCTTACGGTTTGGGCTGCACGATGCGTTTTAGGTTTTTTTTTTTTTCAAATAGCAATTACAATAGGTTTTCAGCACTTCGTGCTTGAACACCTAATAATAGGGGACCTTTTTGACAGTTATAGCGCCACCTATGGTCCGATCTCCATGAAACTCTGCATGCTTCTTCACCATGTTATGACACATGTGCTCATCAATTTTTGTGAAGTTCTGAGTTTTTATTTATGATTTATAGGCTTTTGAGTGTATTTTGACACGCCCCCTTTTCTAAATGACCCTGTTACAGTGAACCAAAGGGCAAAGTTCAACTTTTTTTTGATAATTATTGATCTAGAGAGTCCATAGAATTGTCCTAGACTGGTCTGGTTCCGATCAGGGAAAAAACCAGGGACTAGTTCGCAAAAGTAGGTTTTGGACAAAATTGGCCATAACAAATTTTTTTTGCTCAAATCGAGAATCCGAGATATACATCTTGTCCGTCTTGAGCCAAGGAACACAGTGGTGCAAAAAGCTTGATTCCAAGTCAAACGGTCTAGGAGTTATGAGCAATTTAGTACTTTTGGTTGCTGTAGCGCCACCTATGGGCCAATCGGGGTCATACTCTGATAGGTTCTCCCCAAACTGAGGCCCTAGCAACTGGCCAGGTTTCAAGTCTCTAGGCCTTACGGTTTGGGCTGCACGATGCGTTTTAGGTTTTTTTTTTTTTCAAATAGCAATTACAATAGGTTTTCAGCACTTCGTGCTTGAACACCTAATAATAGGGGACCTTTTTGACAGTTATAGCGCCACCTATGGTCCGATCTCCATGAAACTCTGCATGCTTCTTCACCATGTTATGACACATGTGCTCATCAATTTTTGTGAAGTTCTGAGTTTTTATTTATGATTTATAGGCTTTTGAGTGTATTTTGACACGCCCCCTTTTCTAAATGACCCTGTTACAGTGAACCAAAGGGCAAAGTTCAACTTTTTTTTGATAATTATTGATCTAGAGAGTCCATAGAATTGTCCTAGACTGGTCTGGTTCCGATCAGGGAAAAAACCAGGGACTAGTTCGCAAAAGTAGGTTTTGGACAAAATTGGCCATAACAAATTTTTTTTGCTCAAATCGAGAATCCGAGATATACATCTTGTCCGTCTTGAGCCAAGGAACACAGTGGTGCAAAAAGCTTGATTCCAAGTCAAACGGTCTAGGAGTTATGAGCAATTTAGTACTTTTGGTTGCTGTAGCGCCACCTATGGGCCAATCGGGGTCATACTCTGATAGGTTCTCCCCAAACTGAGGCCCTAGCAACTGGCCAGGTTTCAAGTCTCTAGGCCTTACGGTTTGGGCTGCACGATGCGTTTTAGGTTTTTTTTTTTTTCAAATAGCAATTACAATAGGTTTTCAGCACTTCGTGCTTGAACACCTAATAATAGGGGACCTTTTTGACAGTTATAGCGCCACCTATGGTCCGATCTCCATGAAACTCTGCATGCTTCTTCACCATGTTATGACACATGTGCTCATCAATTTTTGTGAAGTTCTGAGTTTTTATTTATGATTTATAGGCTTTTGAGTGTATTTTGACACGCCCCCTTTTCTAAATGACCCTGTTACAGTGAACCAAAGGGCAAAGTTCAACTTTTTTTTGATAATTATTGATCTAGAGAGTCCATAGAATTGTCCTAGACTGGTCTGGTTCCGATCAGGGAAAAAACCAGGGACTAGTTTGCAAAAGTAGGTTTTGGACAAAATTGGCCATAACAAAATTTTTTTGGCTCAAATCGAGAATCCGAGATATACATCTTGTCCGTCTTGAGCCAAGGAACACAGTGGTGCAAAAAGCTTGATTCCAAGTCAAACGGTCTAGGAGTTATGAGCAATTTAGTACTTTTGGTTGCTGTAGCGCCACCTATGGGCCAATCGGGGTCATACTCTGATAGGTTCTCCCCAAACTGAGGCCCTAGCAACTGGCCAGGTTTCAAGTCTCTAGGCCTTACGGTTTGGGCTGCACGATGCGTTTTAGGTTTTTTTTTTTTTCAAATAGCAATTACAATAGGTTTTCAGCACTTCGTGCTTGAACACCTAATAATAGGGGACCTTTTTGACAGTTATAGCGCCACCTATGGTCCGATCTCCATGAAACTCTGCATGCTTCTTCACCATGTTATGACACATGTGCTCATCAATTTTTGTGAAGTTCTGAGTTTTTATTTATGATTTATAGGCTTTTGAGTGTATTTTGACACGCCCCCTTTTCTAAATGACCCTGTTACAGTGAACCAAAGGGCAAAGTTCAACTTTTTTTTGATAATTATTGATCTAGAGAGTCCATAGAATTGTCCTAGACTGGTTTGGTTCCGATCAGGGAAAAAACCAGGGACTAGTTTGCAAAAGTAGGTTTTGGACAAAATTGGCCATAACAAATTTTTTTTGGCTCAAATCGAGAATCCGAGATATACATCTTGTCCGTCTTGAGCCAAGGAACACAGTGGTGCAAAAAGCTTGATTCCAAGTCAAACGGTCTAGGAGTTATGAGCAATTTAGTACTTTTGGTTGCTGTAGCGCCACCTATGGGCCAATCGGGGTCATACTCTGATAGGTTCTCCCCAAACTGAGGCCCTAGCAACTGGCCAGGTTTCAAGTCTCTAGGCCTTACGGTTTGGGCTGCACGATGCGTTTTAGGTTTTTTTTTTTTTCAAATAGCAATTACAATAGGTTTTCAGCACTTCGTGCTTGAACACCTAATAATAGGGGACCTTTTTGACAGTTATAGCGCCACCTATGGTCCGATCTCCATGAAACTCTGCATGCTTCTTCACCATGTTATGACACATGTGCTCATCAATTTTTGTGAAGTTCTGAGTTTTTATTTATGATTTATAGGCTTTTGAGTGTATTTTGACACGCCCCCTTTTCTAAATGACCCTGTTACAGTGAACCAAAGGGCAAAGTTCAACTTTTTTTTGATAATTATTGATCTAGAGAGTCCATAGAATTGTCCTAGACTGGTCTGGTTCCGATCAGGGAAAAAACCAGGGACTAGTTCGCAAAAGTAGGTTTTGGACAAAATTGGCCATAACAAATTTTTTTTGCTCAAATCGAGAATCCGAGATATACATCTTGTCCGTCTTGAGCCAAGGAACACAGTGGTGCAAAAAGCTTGATTCCAAGTCAAACGGTCTAGGAGTTATGAGCAATTTAGTACTTTTGGTTGCTGTAGCGCCACCTATGGGCCAATCGGGGTCATACTCTGATAGGTTCTCCCCAAACTGAGGCCCTAGCAACTGGCCAGGTTTCAAGTCTCTAGGCCTTACGGTTTGGGCTGCACGATGCGCTTTAGGTTTTTTTTTTTTTCAAATAGCAATTACAATAGGTTTTCAGCACTTCGTGCTTGAACACCTAATAATAGGGGACCTTTTTGACAGTTATAGCGCCACCTATGGTCCGATCTCCATGAAACTCTGCATGCTTCTTCACCATGTTATGACACATGTGCTCATCAATTTTTGTGAAGTTCTGAGTTTTTATTTATGATTTATAGGCTTTTGAGTGTATTTTGACACGCCCCCTTTTCTAAATGACCCTGTTACAGTGAACCAAAGGGCAAAGTTCAACTTTTTTTTGATAATTATTGATCTAGAGAGTCCATAGAATTGTCCTAGACTGGTCTGGTTCCGATCAGGGAAAAAACCAGGGACTAGTTCGCAAAAGTAGGTTTTGGACAAAATTGGCCATAACAAATTTTTTTTGCTCAAATCGAGAATCCGAGATATACATCTTGTCCGTCTTGAGCCAAGGAACACAGTGGTGCAAAAAGCTTGATTCCAAGTCAAACGGTCTAGGAGTTATGAGCAATTTAGTACTTTTGGTTGCTGTAGCGCCACCTATGGGCCAATCGGGGTCATACTCTGATAGGTTCTCCCCAAACTGAGGCCCTAGCAACTGGCCAGGTTTCAAGTCTCTAGGCCTTACGGTTTGGGCTGCACGATGCGCTTTAGGTTTTTTTTTTTTTCAAATAGCAATTACAATAGGTTTTCAGCACTTCGTGCTTGAACACCTAATAATAGGGGACCTTTTTGACAGTTATAGCGCCACCTATGGTCCGATCTCCATGAAACTCTGCATGCTTCTTCACCATGTTATGACACATGTGCTCATCAATTTTTGTGAAGTTCTGAGTTTTTATTTATGATTTATAGGCTTTTGAGTGTATTTTGACACGCCCCCTTTTCTAAATGACCCTGTTACAGTAAACCAAAGGGCAAAGTTCAACTTTTTTTTGATAATTATTGATCTAGAGAGTCCATAGAATTGTCCTAGACTGGTCTGGTTCCGATCAGGGAAAAAACCAGGGACTAGTTCGCAAAAGTAGGTTTTGGACAAAATTGGCCATAACAAATTTTTTTTGCTCAAATCGAGAATCCGAGATATACATCTTGTCCGTCTTGAGCCAAGGAACACAGTGGTGCAAAAAGCTTGATTCCAAGTCAAACGGTCTAGGAGTTATGAGCAATTTAGTACTTTTGGTTGCTGTAGCGCCACCTATGGGCCAATCGGGGTCATACTCTGATAGGTTCTCCCCAAACTGAGGCCCTAGCAACTGGCCAGGTTTCAAGTCTCTAGGCCTTACGGTTTGGGCTGCACGATGCGTTTTAGGTTTTTTTTTTTTTCAAATAGCAATTACAATAGGTTTTCAGCACTTCGTGCTTGAACACCTAATAATAGGGGACCTTTTTGACAGTTATAGCGCCACCTATGGTCCGATCTCCATGAAACTCTGCATGCTTCTTCACCATGTTATGACACATGTGCTCATCAATTTTTGTGAAGTTCTGAGTTTTTATTTATGATTTATAGGCTTTTGAGTGTATTTTGACACGCCCCCTTTTCTAAATGACCCTGTTACAGTGAACCAAAGGGCAAAGTTCAACTTTTTTTTGATAATTATTGATCTAGAGAGTCCATAGAATTGTCCTAGACTGGTCTGGTTCCGATCAGGGAAAAAACCAGGGACTAGTTTGCAAAAGTAGGTTTTGGACAAAATTGGCCATAACAAAATTTTTTTGGCTCAAATCGAGAATCCGAGATATACATCTTGTCCGTCTTGAGCCAAGGAAGACAGTGGTGCAAAAAGCTTGATTCCAAGTCAAACGGTCTAGGAGTTATGAGCAATTTAGTACTTTTGGTTGCTGTAGCGCCACCTATGGGCCAATCGGGGTCATACTCTGATAGGTTCTCCCCAAACTGAGGCCCTAGCAACTGGCCAGGTTTCAAGTCTCTAGGCCTTACGGTTTGGGCTGCACGATGCGTTTTAGGTTTTTTTTTTTTTCAAATAGCAATTACAATAGGTTTTCAGCACTTCGTGCTTGAACACCTAATAATAGGGGACCTTTTTGACAGTTATAGCGCCACCTATGGTCCGATCTCCATGAAACTCTGCATGCTTCTTCACCATGTTATGACACATGTGCTCATCAATTTTTGTGAAGTTCTGAGTTTTTATTTATGATTTATAGGCTTTTGAGTGTATTTTGACACGCCCCCTTTTCTAAATGACCCTGTTACAGTGAACCAAAGGGCAAAGTTCAACTTTTTTTTGATAATTATTGATCTAGAGAGTCCATAGAATTGTCCTAGACTGGTCTGGTTCCGATCAGGGAAAAAACCAGGGACTAGTTCGCAAAAGTAGGTTTTGGACAAAATTGGCCATAACAAATTTTTTTTGCTCAAATCGAGAATCCGAGATATACATCTTGTCCGTCTTGAGCCAAGGAACACAGTGGTGCAAAAAGCTTGATTCCAAGTCAAACGGTCTAGGAGTTATGAGCAATTTAGTACTTTTGGTTGCTGTAGCGCCACCTATGGGCCAATCGGGGTCATACTCTGATAGGTTCTCCCCAAACTGAGGCCCTAGCAACTGGCCAGGTTTCAAGTCTCTAGGCCTTACGGTTTGGGCTGCACGATGCGTTTTAGGTTTTTTTTTTTTTCAAATAGCAATTACAATAGGTTTTCAGCACTTCGTGCTTGAACACCTAATAATAGGGGACCTTTTTGACAGTTATAGCGCCACCTATGGTCCGATCTCCATGAAACTCTGCATGCTTCTTCACCATGTTATGACACATGTGCTCATCAATTTTTGTGAAGTTCTGAGTTTTTATTTATGATTTATAGGCTTTTGAGTGTATTTTGACACGCCCCCTTTTCTAAATGACCCTGTTACAGTGAACCAAAGGGCAAAGTTCAACTTTTTTTTGATAATTATTGATCTAGAGAGTCCATAGAATTGTCCTAGACTGGTCTGGTTCCGATCAGGGAAAAAACCAGGGACTAGTTCGCAAAAGTAGGTTTTGGACAAAATTGGCCATAACAAATTTTTTTTGCTCAAATCGAGAATCCGAGATATACATCTTGTCCGTCTTGAGCCAAGGAACACAGTGGTGCAAAAAGCTTGATTCCAAGTCAAACGGTCTAGGAGTTATGAGCAATTTAGTACTTTTGGTTGCTGTAGCGCCACCTATGGGCCAATCGGGGTCATACTCTGATAGGTTCTCCCCAAACTGAGGCCCTAGCAACTGGCCAGGTTTCAAGTCTCTAGGCCTTACGGTTTGGGCTGCACGATGCGTTTTAGGTTTTTTTTTTTTTCAAATAGCAATTACAATAGGTTTTCAGCACTTCGTGCTTGAACACCTAATAATAGGGGACCTTTTTGACAGTTATAGCGCCACCTATGGTCCGATCTCCATGAAACTCTGCATGCTTCTTCACCATGTTATGACACATGTGCTCATCAATTTTTGTGAAGTTCTGAGTTTTTATTTATGATTTATAGGCTTTTGAGTGTATTTTGACACGCCCCCTTTTCTAAATGACCCTGTTACAGTGAACCAAAGGGCAAAGTTCAACTTTTTTTTGATAATTATTGATCTAGAGAGTCCATAGAATTGTCCTAGACTGGTCTGGTTCCGATCAGGGAAAAAACCAGGGACTAGTTTGCAAAAGTAGGTTTTGGACAAAATTGGCCATAACAAAATTTTTTTGGCTCAAATCGAGAATCCGAGATATACATCTTGTCCGTCTTGAGCCAAGGAACACAGTGGTGCAAAAAGCTTGATTCCAAGTCAAACGGTCTAGGAGTTATGAGCAATTTAGTACTTTTGGTTGCTGTAGCGCCACCTATGGGCCAATCGGGGTCATACTCTGATAGGTTCTCCCCAAACTGAGGCCCTAGCAACTGGCCAGGTTTCAAGTCTCTAGGCCTTACGGTTTGGGCTGCACGATGCGTTTTAGGTTTTTTTTTTTTTCAAATAGCAATTACAATAGGTTTTCAGCACTTCGTGCTTGAACACCTAATAATAGGGGACCTTTTTGACAGTTATAGCGCCACCTATGGTCCGATCTCCATGAAACTCTGCATGCTTCTTCACCATGTTATGACACATGTGCTCATCAATTTTTGTGAAGTTCTGAGTTTTTATTTATGATTTATAGGCTTTTGAGTGTATTTTGACACGCCCCCTTTTCTAAATGACCCTGTTACAGTGAACCAAAGGGCAAAGTTCAACTTTTTTTTGATAATTATTGATCTAGAGAGTCCATAGAATTGTCCTAGACTGGTCTGGTTCCGATCAGGGAAAAAACCAGGGACTAGTTTGCAAAAGTAGGTTTTGGACAAAATTGGCCATAACAAAATTTTTTTGGCTCAAATCGAGAATCCGAGATATACATCTTGTCCGTCTTGAGCCAAGGAAGACAGTGGTGCAAAAAGCTTGATTCCAAGTCAAACGGTCTAGGAGTTATGAGCAATTTAGTACTTTTGGTTGCTGTAGCGCCACCTATGGGCCAATCGGGGTCATACTCTGATAGGTTCTCCCCAAACTGAGGCCCTAGCAACTGGCCAGGTTTCAAGTCTCTAGGCCTTACGGTTTGGGCTGCACGATGCGTTTTAGGTTTTTTTTTTTTTCAAATAGCAATTACAATAGGTTTTCAGCACTTCGTGCTTGAACACCTAATAATAGGGGACCTTTTTGACAGTTATAGCGCCACCTATGGTCCGATCTCCATGAAACTCTGCATGCTTCTTCACCATGTTATGACACATGTGCTCATCAATTTTTGTGAAGTTCTGAGTTTTTATTTATGATTTATAGGCTTTTGAGTGTATTTTGACACGCCCCCTTTTCTAAATGACCCTGTTACAGTGAACCAAAGGGCAAAGTTCAACTTTTTTTTGATAATTATTGATCTAGAGAGTCCATAGAATTGTCCTAGACTGGTCTGGTTCCGATCAGGGAAAAAACCAGGGACTAGTTCGCAAAAGTAGGTTTTGGACAAAATTGGCCATAACAAATTTTTTTTGCTCAAATCGAGAATCCGAGATATACATCTTGTCCGTCTTGAGCCAAGGAACACAGTGGTGCAAAAAGCTTGATTCCAAGTCAAACGGTCTAGGAGTTATGAGCAATTTAGTACTTTTGGTTGCTGTAGCGCCACCTATGGGCCAATCGGGGTCATACTCTGATAGGTTCTCCCCAAACTGAGGCCCTAGCAACTGGCCAGGTTTCAAGTCTCTAGGCCTTACGGTTTGGGCTGCACGATGCGTTTTAGGTTTTTTTTTTTTTCAAATAGCAATTACAATAGGTTTTCAGCACTTCGTGCTTGAACACCTAATAATAGGGGACCTTTTTGACAGTTATAGCGCCACCTATGGTCCGATCTCCATGAAACTCTGCATGCTTCTTCACCATGTTATGACACATGTGCTCATCAATTTTTGTGAAGTTCTGAGTTTTTATTTATGATTTATAGGCTTTTGAGTGTATTTTGACACGCCCCCTTTTCTAAATGACCCTGTTACAGTGAACCAAAGGGCAAAGTTCAACTTTTTTTTGATAATTATTGATCTAGAGAGTCCATAGAATTGTCCTAGACTGGTCTGGTTCCGATCAGGGAAAAAACCAGGGACTAGTTTGCAAAAGTAGGTTTTGGACAAAATTGGCCATAACAAAATTTTTTTGGCTCAAATCGAGAATCCGAGATATACATCTTGTCCGTCTTGAGCCAAGGAACACAGTGGTGCAAAAAGCTTGATTCCAAGTCAAACGGTCTAGGAGTTATGAGCAATTTAGTACTTTTGGTTGCTGTAGCGCCACCTATGGGCCAATCGGGGTCATACTCTGATAGGTTCTCCCCAAACTGAGGCCCTAGCAACTGGCCAGGTTTCAAGTCTCTAGGCCTTACGGTTTGGGCTGCACGATGCGTTTTAGGTTTTTTTTTTTTTCAAATAGCAATTACAATAGGTTTTCAGCACTTCGTGCTTGAACACCTAATAATAGGGGACCTTTTTGACAGTTATAGCGCCACCTATGGTCCGATCTCCATGAAACTCTGCATGCTTCTTCACCATGTTATGACACATGTGCTCATCAATTTTTGTGAAGTTCTGAGTTTTTATTTATGATTTATAGGCTTTTGAGTGTATTTTGACACGCCCCCTTTTCTAAATGACCCTGTTACAGTGAACCAAAGGGCAAAGTTCAACTTTTTTTTGATAATTATTGATCTAGAGAGTCCATAGAATTGTCCTAGACTGGTCTGGTTCCGATCAGGGAAAAAACCAGGGACTAGTTCGCAAAAGTAGGTTTTGGACAAAATTGGCCATAACAAAATTTTTTTGGCTCAAATCGAGAATCCGAGATATACATCTTGTCCGTCTTGAGCCAAGGAACACAGTGGTGCAAAAAGCTTGATTCCAAGTCAAACGGTCTAGGAGTTATGAGCAATTTAGTACTTTTGGTTGCTGTAGCGCCACCTATGGGCCAATCGGGGTCATACTCTGATAGGTTCTCCCCAAACTGAGGCCCTAGCAACTGGCCAGGTTTCAAGTCTCTAGGCCTTACGGTTTGGGCTGCACGATGCGTTTTAGGTTTTTTTTTTTTTCAAATAGCAATTACAATAGGTTTTCAGCACTTCGTGCTTGAACACCTAATAATAGGGGACCTTTTTGACAGTTATAGCGCCACCTATGGTCCGATCTCCATGAAACTCTGCATGCTTCTTCACCATGTTATGACACATGTGCTCATCAATTTTTGTGAAGTTCTGAGTTTTTATTTATGATTTATAGGCTTTTGAGTGTATTTTGACACGCCCCCTTTTCTAAATGACCCTGTTACAGTGAACCAAAGGGCAAAGTTCAACTTTTTTTTGATAATTATTGATCTAGAGAGTCCATAGAATTGTCCTAGACTGGTCTGGTTCCGATCAGGGAAAAAACCAGGGACTAGTTTGCAAAAGTAGGTTTTGGACAAAATTGGCCATAACAAAATTTTTTTGGCTCAAATCGAGAATCCGAGATATACATCTTGTCCGTCTTGAGCCAAGGAACACAGTGGTGCAAAAAGCTTGATTCCAAGTCAAACGGTCTAGGAGTTATGAGCAATTTAGTACTTTTGGTTGCTGTAGCGCCACCTATGGGCCAATCGGGGTCATACTCTGATAGGTTCTCCCCAAACTGAGGCCCTAGCAACTGGCCAGGTTTCAAGTCTCTAGGCCTTACGGTTTGGGCTGCACGATGCGTTTTAGGTTTTTTTTTTTTTCAAATAGCAATTACAATAGGTTTTCAGCACTTCGTGCTTGAACACCTAATAATAGGGGACCTTTTTGACAGTTATAGCGCCACCTATGGTCCGATCTCCATGAAACTCTGCATGCTTCTTCACCATGTTATGACACATGTGCTCATCAATTTTTGTGAAGTTCTGAGTTTTTATTTATGATTTATAGGCTTTTGAGTGTATTTTGACACGCCCCCTTTTCTAAATGACCCTGTTACAGTGAACCAAAGGGCAAAGTTCAACTTTTTTTTGATAATTATTGATCTAGAGAGTCCATAGAATTGTCCTAGACTGGTCTGGTTCCGATCAGGGAAAAAACCAGGGACTAGTTCGCAAAAGTAGGTTTTGGACAAAATTGGCCATAACAAATTTTTTTTGCTCAAATCGAGAATCCGAGATATACATCTTGTCCGTCTTGAGCCAAGGAACACAGTGGTGCAAAAAGCTTGATTCCAAGTCAAACGGTCTAGGAGTTATGAGCAATTTAGTACTTTTGGTTGCTGTAGCGCCACCTATGGGCCAATCGGGGTCATACTCTGATAGGTTCTCCCCAAACTGAGGCCCTAGCAACTGGCCAGGTTTCAAGTCTCTAGGCCTTACGGTTTGGGCTGCACGATGCGTTTTAGGTTTTTTTTTTTTTCAAATAGCAATTACAATAGGTTTTCAGCACTTCGTGCTTGAACACCTAATAATAGGGGACCTTTTTGACAGTTATAGCGCCACCTATGGTCCGATCTCCATGAAACTCTGCATGCTTCTTCACCATGTTATGACACATGTGCTCATCAATTTTTGTGAAGTTCTGAGTTTTTATTTATGATTTATAGGCTTTTGAGTGTATTTTGACACGCCCCCTTTTCTAAATGACCCTGTTACAGTGAACCAAAGGGCAAAGTTCAACTTTTTTTTGATAATTATTGATCTAGAGAGTCCATAGAATTGTCCTAGACTGGTCTGGTTCCGATCAGGGAAAAAACCAGGGACTAGTTCGCAAAAGTAGGTTTTGGACAAAATTGGCCATAACAAATTTTTTTTGCTCAAATCGAGAATCCGAGATATACATCTTGTCCGTCTTGAGCCAAGGAACACAGTGGTGCAAAAAGCTTGATTCCAAGTCAAACGGTCTAGGAGTTATGAGCAATTTAGTACTTTTGGTTGCTGTAGCGCCACCTATGGGCCAATCGGGGTCATACTCTGATAGGTTCTCCCCAAACTGAGGCCCTAGCAACTGGCCAGGTTTCAAGTCTCTAGGCCTTACGGTTTGGGCTGCACGATGCGTTTTAGGTTTTTTTTTTTTTCAAATAGCAATTACAATAGGTTTTCAGCACTTCGTGCTTGAACACCTAATAATAGGGGACCTTTTTGACAGTTATAGCGCCACCTATGGTCCGATCTCCATGAAACTCTGCATGCTTCTTCACCATGTTATGACACATGTGCTCATCAATTTTTGTGAAGTTCTGAGTTTTTATTTATGATTTATAGGCTTTTGAGTGTATTTTGACACGCCCCCTTTTCTAAATGACCCTGTTACAGTGAACCAAAGGGCAAAGTTCAACTTTTTTTTGATAATTATTGATCTAGAGAGTCCATAGAATTGTCCTAGACTGGTCTGGTTCCGATCAGGGAAAAAACCAGGGACTAGTTTGCAAAAGTAGGTTTTGGACAAAATTGGCCATAACAAAATTTTTTTGGCTCAAATCGAGAATCCGAGATATACATCTTGTCCGTCTTGAGCCAAGGAACACAGTGGTGCAAAAAGCTTGATTCCAAGTCAAACGGTCTAGGAGTTATGAGCAATTTAGTACTTTTGGTTGCTGTAGCGCCACCTATGGGCCAATCGGGGTCATACTCTGATAGGTTCTCCCCAAACTGAGGCCCTAGCAACTGGCCAGGTTTCAAGTCTCTAGGCCTTACGGTTTGGGCTGCACGATGCGTTTTAGGTTTTTTTTTTTTTCAAATAGCAATTACAATAGGTTTTCAGCACTTCGTGCTTGAACACCTAATAATAGGGGACCTTTTTGACAGTTATAGCGCCACCTATGGTCCGATCTCCATGAAACTCTGCATGCTTCTTCACCATGTTATGACACATGTGCTCATCAATTTTTGTGAAGTTCTGAGTTTTTATTTATGATTTATAGGCTTTTGAGTGTATTTTGACACGCCCCCTTTTCTAAATGACCCTGTTACAGTGAACCAAAGGGCAAAGTTCAACTTTTTTTTGATAATTATTGATCTAGAGAGTCCATAGAATTGTCCTAGACTGGTCTGGTTCCGATCAGGGAAAAAACCAGGGACTAGTTTGCAAAAGTAGGTTTTGGACAAAATTGGCCATAACAAAATTTTTTTGGCTCAAATCGAGAATCCGAGATATACATCTTGTCCGTCTTGAGCCAAGGAAGACAGTGGTGCAAAAAGCTTGATTCCAAGTCAAACGGTCTAGGAGTTATGAGCAATTTAGTACTTTTGGTTGCTGTAGCGCCACCTATGGGCCAATCGGGGTCATACTCTGATAGGTTCTCCCCAAACTGAGGCCCTAGCAACTGGCCAGGTTTCAAGTCTCTAGGCCTTACGGTTTGGGCTGCACGATGCGTTTTAGGTTTTTTTTTTTTTCAAATAGCAATTACAATAGGTTTTCAGCACTTCGTGCTTGAACACCTAATAATAGGGGACCTTTTTGACAGTTATAGCGCCACCTATGGTCCGATCTCCATGAAACTCTGCATGCTTCTTCACCATGTTATGACACATGTGCTCATCAATTTTTGTGAAGTTCTGAGTTTTTATTTATGATTTATAGGCTTTTGAGTGTATTTTGACACGCCCCCTTTTCTAAATGACCCTGTTACAGTGAACCAAAGGGCAAAGTTCAACTTTTTTTTGATAATTATTGATCTAGAGAGTCCATAGAATTGTCCTAGACTGGTCTGGTTCCGATCAGGGAAAAAACCAGGGACTAGTTCGCAAAAGTAGGTTTTGGACAAAATTGGCCATAACAAATTTTTTTTGCTCAAATCGAGAATCCGAGATATACATCTTGTCCGTCTTGAGCCAAGGAACACAGTGGTGCAAAAAGCTTGATTCCAAGTCAAACGGTCTAGGAGTTATGAGCAATTTAGTACTTTTGGTTGCTGTAGCGCCACCTATGGGCCAATCGGGGTCATACTCTGATAGGTTCTCCCCAAACTGAGGCCCTAGCAACTGGCCAGGTTTCAAGTCTCTAGGCCTTACGGTTTGGGCTGCACGATGCGTTTTAGGTTTTTTTTTTTTTCAAATAGCAATTACAATAGGTTTTCAGCACTTCGTGCTTGAACACCTAATAATAGGGGACCTTTTTGACAGTTATAGCGCCACCTATGGTCCGATCTCCATGAAACTCTGCATGCTTCTTCACCATGTTATGACACATGTGCTCATCAATTTTTGTGAAGTTCTGAGTTTTTATTTATGATTTATAGGCTTTTGAGTGTATTTTGACACGCCCCCTTTTCTAAATGACCCTGTTACAGTGAACCAAAGGGCAAAGTTCAACTTTTTTTTGATAATTATTGATCTAGAGAGTCCATAGAATTGTCCTAGACTGGTCTGGTTCCGATCAGGGAAAAAACCAGGGACTAGTTCGCAAAAGTAGGTTTTGGACAAAATTGGCCATAACAAATTTTTTTTGCTCAAATCGAGAATCCGAGATATACATCTTGTCCGTCTTGAGCCAAGGAACACAGTGGTGCAAAAAGCTTGATTCCAAGTCAAACGGTCTAGGAGTTATGAGCAATTTAGTACTTTTGGTTGCTGTAGCGCCACCTATGGGCCAATCGGGGTCATACTCTGATAGGTTCTCCCCAAACTGAGGCCCTAGCAACTGGCCAGGTTTCAAGTCTCTAGGCCTTACGGTTTGGGCTGCACGATGCGTTTTAGGTTTTTTTTTTTTTCAAATAGCAATTACAATAGGTTTTCAGCACTTCGTGCTTGAACACCTAATAATAGGGGACCTTTTTGACAGTTATAGCGCCACCTATGGTCCGATCTCCATGAAACTCTGCATGCTTCTTCACCATGTTATGACACATGTGCTCATCAATTTTTGTGAAGTTCTGAGTTTTTATTTATGATTTATAGGCTTTTGAGTGTATTTTGACACGCCCCCTTTTCTAAATGACCCTGTTACAGTGAACCAAAGGGCAAAGTTCAACTTTTTTTTGATAATTATTGATCTAGAGAGTCCATAGAATTGTCCTAGACTGGTCTGGTTCCGATCAGGGAAAAAACCAGGGACTAGTTTGCAAAAGTAGGTTTTGGACAAAATTGGCCATAACAAAATTTTTTTGGCTCAAATCGAGAATCCGAGATATACATCTTGTCCGTCTTGAGCCAAGGAACACAGTGGTGCAAAAAGCTTGATTCCAAGTCAAACGGTCTAGGAGTTATGAGCAATTTAGTACTTTTGGTTGCTGTAGCGCCACCTATGGGCCAATCGGGGTCATACTCTGATAGGTTCTCCCCAAACTGAGGCCCTAGCAACTGGCCAGGTTTCAAGTCTCTAGGCCTTACGGTTTGGGCTGCACGATGCGTTTTAGGTTTTTTTTTTTTTCAAATAGCAATTACAATAGGTTTTCAGCACTTCGTGCTTGAACACCTAATAATAGGGGACCTTTTTGACAGTTATAGCGCCACCTATGGTCCGATCTCCATGAAACTCTGCATGCTTCTTCACCATGTTATGACACATGTGCTCATCAATTTTTGTGAAGTTCTGAGTTTTTATTTATGATTTATAGGCTTTTGAGTGTATTTTGACACGCCCCCTTTTCTAAATGACCCTGTTACAGTGAACCAAAGGGCAAAGTTCAACTTTTTTTTGATAATTATTGATCTAGAGAGTCCATAGAATTGTCCTAGACTGGTTTGGTTCCGATCAGGGAAAAAACCAGGGACTAGTTTGCAAAAGTAGGTTTTGGACAAAATTGGCCATAACAAATTTTTTTTGGCTCAAATCGAGAATCCGAGATATACATCTTGTCCGTCTTGAGCCAAGGAACACAGTGGTGCAAAAAGCTTGATTCCAAGTCAAACGGTCTAGGAGTTATGAGCAATTTAGTACTTTTGGTTGCTGTAGCGCCACCTATGGGCCAATCGGGGTCATACTCTGATAGGTTCTCCCCAAACTGAGGCCCTAGCAACTGGCCAGGTTTCAAGTCTCTAGGCCTTACGGTTTGGGCTGCACGATGCGTTTTAGGTTTTTTTTTTTTTCAAATAGCAATTACAATAGGTTTTCAGCACTTCGTGCTTGAACACCTAATAATAGGGGACCTTTTTGACAGTTATAGCGCCACCTATGGTCCGATCTCCATGAAACTCTGCATGCTTCTTCACCATGTTATGACACATGTGCTCATCAATTTTTGTGAAGTTCTGAGTTTTTATTTATGATTTATAGGCTTTTGAGTGTATTTTGACACGCCCCCTTTTCTAAATGACCCTGTTACAGTGAACCAAAGGGCAAAGTTCAACTTTTTTTTGATAATTATTGATCTAGAGAGTCCATAGAATTGTCCTAGACTGGTCTGGTTCCGATCAGGGAAAAAACCAGGGACTAGTTCGCAAAAGTAGGTTTTGGACAAAATTGGCCATAACAAATTTTTTTTGCTCAAATCGAGAATCCGAGATATACATCTTGTCCGTCTTGAGCCAAGGAACACAGTGGTGCAAAAAGCTTGATTCCAAGTCAAACGGTCTAGGAGTTATGAGCAATTTAGTACTTTTGGTTGCTGTAGCGCCACCTATGGGCCAATCGGGGTCATACTCTGATAGGTTCTCCCCAAACTGAGGCCCTAGCAACTGGCCAGGTTTCAAGTCTCTAGGCCTTACGGTTTGGGCTGCACGATGCGCTTTAGGTTTTTTTTTTTTTCAAATAGCAATTACAATAGGTTTTCAGCACTTCGTGCTTGAACACCTAATAATAGGGGACCTTTTTGACAGTTATAGCGCCACCTATGGTCCGATCTCCATGAAACTCTGCATGCTTCTTCACCATGTTATGACACATGTGCTCATCAATTTTTGTGAAGTTCTGAGTTTTTATTTATGATTTATAGGCTTTTGAGTGTATTTTGACACGCCCCCTTTTCTAAATGACCCTGTTACAGTGAACCAAAGGGCAAAGTTCAACTTTTTTTTGATAATTATTGATCTAGAGAGTCCATAGAATTGTCCTAGACTGGTCTGGTTCCGATCAGGGAAAAAACCAGGGACTAGTTCGCAAAAGTAGGTTTTGGACAAAATTGGCCATAACAAATTTTTTTTGCTCAAATCGAGAATCCGAGATATACATCTTGTCCGTCTTGAGCCAAGGAACACAGTGGTGCAAAAAGCTTGATTCCAAGTCAAACGGTCTAGGAGTTATGAGCAATTTAGTACTTTTGGTTGCTGTAGCGCCACCTATGGGCCAATCGGGGTCATACTCTGATAGGTTCTCCCCAAACTGAGGCCCTAGCAACTGGCCAGGTTTCAAGTCTCTAGGCCTTACGGTTTGGGCTGCACGATGCGCTTTAGGTTTTTTTTTTTTTCAAATAGCAATTACAATAGGTTTTCAGCACTTCGTGCTTGAACACCTAATAATAGGGGACCTTTTTGACAGTTATAGCGCCACCTATGGTCCGATCTCCATGAAACTCTGCATGCTTCTTCACCATGTTATGACACATGTGCTCATCAATTTTTGTGAAGTTCTGAGTTTTTATTTATGATTTATAGGCTTTTGAGTGTATTTTGACACGCCCCCTTTTCTAAATGACCCTGTTACAGTGAACCAAAGGGCAAAGTTCAACTTTTTTTTGATAATTATTGATCTAGAGAGTCCATAGAATTGTCCTAGACTGGTCTGGTTCCGATCAGGGAAAAAACCAGGGACTAGTTTGCAAAAGTAGGTTTTGGACAAATTTGGCCATAACAAAATTTTTTTGGCTCAAATCGAGAATCCGAGATATACATCTTGTCCGTCTTGAGCCAAGGAACACAGTGGTGCAAAAAGCTTGATTCCAAGTCAAACGGTCTAGGAGTTATGAGCAATTTAGTACTTTTGGTTGCTGTAGCGCCACCTATGGGCCAATCGGGGTCATACTCTGATAGGTTCTCCCCAAACTGAGGCCCTAGCAACTGGCCAGGTTTCAAGTCTCTAGGCCTTACGGTTTGGGCTGCACGATGCGTTTTAGGTTTTTTTTTTTTTCAAATAGCAATTACAATAGGTTTTCAGCACTTCGTGCTTGAACACCTAATAATAGGGGACCTTTTTGACAGTTATAGCGCCACCTATGGTCCGATCTCCATGAAACTCTGCATGCTTCTTCACCATGTTATGACACATGTGCTCATCAATTTTTGTGAAGTTCTGAGTTTTTATTTATGATTTATAGGCTTTTGAGTGTATTTTGACACGCCCCCTTTTCTAAATGACCCTGTTACAGTGAACCAAAGGGCAAAGTTCAACTTTTTTTTGATAATTATTGATCTAGAGAGTCCATAGAATTGTCCTAGACTGGTCTGGTTCCGATCAGGGAAAAAACCAGGGACTAGTTTGCAAAAGTAGGTTTTGGACAAAATTGGCCATAACAAATTTGTTTTTGCTCAAATCGAGAATCCGAGATATACATCTTGTCCGTCTTGAGCCAAGGAACACAGTGGTGCAAAAAGCTTGATTCCAAGTCAAACGGTCTAGGAGTTATGAGCAATTTAGTACTTTTGGTTGCTGTAGCGCCACCTATGGGCCAATCGGGGTCATACTCTGATAGGTTCTCCCCAAACTGAGGCCCTAGCAACTGGCCAGGTTTCAAGTCTCTAGGCCTTACGGTTTGGGCTGCACGATGCGTTTTAGGTTTTTTTTTTTTTCAAATAGCAATTACAATAGGTTTTCAGCACTTCGTGCTTGAACACCTAATAATAGGGGACCTTTTTGACAGTTATAGCGCCACCTATGGTCCGATCTCCATGAAACTCTGCATGCTTCTTCACCATGTTATGACACATGTGCTCATCAATTTTTGTGAAGTTCTGAGTTTTTATTTATGATTTATAGGCTTTTGAGTGTATTTTGACACGCCCCCTTTTCTAAATGACCCTGTTACAGTGAACCAAAGGGCAAAGTTCAACTTTTTTTTGATAATTATTGATCTAGAGAGTCCATAGAATTGTCCTAGACTGGTCTGGTTCCGATCAGGGAAAAAACCAGGGACTAGTTCGCAAAAGTAGGTTTTGGACAAAATTGGCCATAACAAATTTTTTTTGCTCAAATCGAGAATCCGAGATATACATCTTGTCCGTCTTGAGCCAAGGAACACAGTGGTGCAAAAAGCTTGATTCCAAGTCAAACGGTCTAGGAGTTATGAGCAATTTAGTACTTTTGGTTGCTGTAGCGCCACCTATGGGCCAATCGGGGTCATACTCTGATAGGTTCTCCCCAAACTGAGGCCCTAGCAACTGGCCAGGTTTCAAGTCTCTAGGCCTTACGGTTTGGGCTGCACGATGCGCTTTAGGTTTTTTTTTTTTTCAAATAGCAATTACAATAGGTTTTCAGCACTTCGTGCTTGAACACCTAATAATAGGGGACCTTTTTGACAGTTATAGCGCCACCTATGGTCCGATCTCCATGAAACTCTGCATGCTTCTTCACCATGTTATGACACATGTGCTCATCAATTTTTGTGAAGTTCTGAGTTTTTATTTATGATTTATAGGCTTTTGAGTGTATTTTGACACGCCCCCTTTTCTAAATGACCCTGTTACAGTGAACCAAAGGGCAAAGTTCAACTTTTTTTTGATAATTATTGATCTAGAGAGTCCATAGAATTGTCCTAGACTGGTCTGGTTCCGATCAGGGAAAAAACCAGGGACTAGTTTGCAAAAGTAGGTTTTGGACAAAATTGGCCATAACAAATTTTTTTTGGCTCAAATCGAGAATCCGAGATATACATCTTGTCCGTCTTGAGCCAAGGAACACAGTGGTGCAAAAAGCTTGATTCCAAGTCAAACGGTCTAGGAGTTATGAGCAATTTAGTACTTTTGGTTGCTGTAGCGCCACCTATGGGCCAATCGGGGTCATACTCTGATAGGTTCTCCCCAAACTGAGGCCCTAGCAACTGGCCAGGTTTCAAGTCTCTAGGCCTTACGGTTTGGGCTGCACGATGCGTTTTAGGTTTTTTTTTTTTTCAAATAGCAATTACAATAGGTTTTCAGCACTTCGTGCTTGAACACCTAATAATAGGGGACCTTTTTGACAGTTATAGCGCCACCTATGGTCCGATCTCCATGAAACTCTGCATGCTTCTTCACCATGTTATGACACATGTGCTCATCAATTTTTGTGAAGTTCTGAGTTTTTATTTATGATTTATAGGCTTTTGAGTGTATTTTGACACGCCCCCTTTTCTAAATGACCCTGTTACAGTGAACCAAAGGGCAAAGTTCAACTTTTTTTTGATAATTATTGATCTAGAGAGTCCATAGAATTGTCCTAGACTGGTCTGGTTCCGATCAGGGAAAAAACCAGGGACTAGTTTGCAAAAGTAGGTTTTGGACAAAATTGGCCATAACAAAATTTTTTTGGCTCAAATCGAGAATCCGAGATATACATCTTGTCCGTCTTGAGCCAAGGAACACAGTGGTGCAAAAAGCTTGATTCCAAGTCAAACGGTCTAGGAGTTATGAGCAATTTAGTACTTTTGGTTGCTGTAGCGCCACCTATGGGCCAATCGGGGTCATACTCTGATAGGTTCTCCCCAAACTGAGGCCCTAGCAACTGGCCAGGTTTCAAGTCTCTAGGCCTTACGGTTTGGGCTGCACGATGCGTTTTAGGTTTTTTTTTTTTTCAAATAGCAATTACAATAGGTTTTCAGCACTTCGTGCTTGAACACCTAATAATAGGGGACCTTTTTGACAGTTATAGCGCCACCTATGGTCCGATCTCCATGAAACTCTGCATGCTTCTTCACCATGTTATGACACATGTGCTCATCAATTTTTGTGAAGTTCTGAGTTTTTATTTATGATTTATAGGCTTTTGAGTGTATTTTGACACGCCCCCTTTTCTAAATGACCCTGTTACAGTGAACCAAAGGGCAAAGTTCAACTTTTTTTTGATAATTATTGATCTAGAGAGTCCATAGAATTGTCCTAGACTGGTCTGGTTCCGATCAGGGAAAAAACCAGGGACTAGTTCGCAAAAGTAGGTTTTGGACAAAATTGGCCATAACAAAATTTTTTTGGCTCAAATCGAGAATCCGAGATATACATCTTGTCCGTCTTGAGCCAAGGAACACAGTGGTGCAAAAAGCTTGATTCCAAGTCAAACGGTCTAGGAGTTATGAGCAATTTAGTACTTTTGGTTGCTGTAGCGCCACCTATGGGCCAATCGGGGTCATACTCTGATAGGTTCTCCCCAAACTGAGGCCCTAGCAACTGGCCAGGTTTCAAGTCTCTAGGCCTTACGGTTTGGGCTGCACGATGCGTTTTAGGTTTTTTTTTTTTTCAAATAGCAATTACAATAGGTTTTCAGCACTTCGTGCTTGAACACCTAATAATAGGGGACCTTTTTGACAGTTATAGCGCCACCTATGGTCCGATCTCCATGAAACTCTGCATGCTTCTTCACCATGTTATGACACATGTGCTCATCAATTTTTGTGAAGTTCTGAGTTTTTATTTATGATTTATAGGCTTTTGAGTGTATTTTGACACGCCCCCTTTTCTAAATGACCCTGTTACAGTGAACCAAAGGGCAAAGTTCAACTTTTTTTTGATAATTATTGATCTAGAGAGTCCATAGAATTGTCCTAGACTGGTCTGGTTCCGATCAGGGAAAAAACCAGGGACTAGTTTGCAAAAGTAGGTTTTGGACAAAATTGGCCATAACAAAATTTTTTTGGCTCAAATCGAGAATCCGAGATATACATCTTGTCCGTCTTGAGCCAAGGAACACAGTGGTGCAAAAAGCTTGATTCCAAGTCAAACGGTCTAGGAGTTATGAGCAATTTAGTACTTTTGGTTGCTGTAGCGCCACCTATGGGCCAATCGGGGTCATACTCTGATAGGTTCTCCCCAAACTGAGGCCCTAGCAACTGGCCAGGTTTCAAGTCTCTAGGCCTTACGGTTTGGGCTGCACGATGCGTTTTAGGTTTTTTTTTTTTTCAAATAGCAATTACAATAGGTTTTCAGCACTTCGTGCTTGAACACCTAATAATAGGGGACCTTTTTGACAGTTATAGCGCCACCTATGGTCCGATCTCCATGAAACTCTGCATGCTTCTTCACCATGTTATGACACATGTGCTCATCAATTTTTGTGAAGTTCTGAGTTTTTATTTATGATTTATAGGCTTTTGAGTGTATTTTGACACGCCCCCTTTTCTAAATGACCCTGTTACAGTGAACCAAAGGGCAAAGTTCAACTTTTTTTTGATAATTATTGATCTAGAGAGTCCATAGAATTGTCCTAGACTGGTCTGGTTCCGATCAGGGAAAAAACCAGGGACTAGTTTGCAAAAGTAGGTTTTGGACAAAATTGGCCATAACAAAATTTTTTTGGCTCAAATCGAGAATCCGAGATATACATCTTGTCCGTCTTGAGCCAAGGAACACAGTGGTGCAAAAAGCTTGATTCCAAGTCAAACGGTCTAGGAGTTATGAGCAATTTAGTACTTTTGGTTGCTGTAGCGCCACCTATGGGCCAATCGGGGTCATACTCTGATAGGTTCTCCCCAAACTGAGGCCCTAGCAACTGGCCAGGTTTCAAGTCTCTAGGCCTTACGGTTTGGGCTGCACGATGCGCTTTAGGTTTTTTTTTTTTTCAAATAGCAATTACAATAGGTTTTCAGCACTTCGTGCTTGAACACCTAATAATAGGGGACCTTTTTGACAGTTATAGCGCCACCTATGGTCCGATCTCCATGAAACTCTGCATGCTTCTTCACCATGTTATGACACATGTGCTCATCAATTTTTGTGAAGTTCTGAGTTTTTATTTATGATTTATAGGCTTTTGAGTGTATTTTGACACGCCCCCTTTTCTAAATGACCCTGTTACAGTGAACCAAAGGGCAAAGTTCAACTTTTTTTTGATAATTATTGATCTAGAGAGTCCATAGAATTGTCCTAGACTGGTCTGGTTCCGATCAGGGAAAAAACCAGGGACTAGTTTGCAAAAGTAGGTTTTGGACAAAATTGGCCATAACAAAATTTTTTTGGCTCAAATCGAGAATCCGAGATATACATCTTGTCCGTCTTGAGCCAAGGAACACAGTGGTGCAAAAAGCTTGATTCCAAGTCAAACGGTCTAGGAGTTATGAGCAATTTAGTACTTTTGGTTGCTGTAGCGCCACCTATGGGCCAATCGGGGTCATACTCTGATAGGTTCTCCCCAAACTGAGGCCCTAGCAACTGGCCAGGTTTCAAGTCTCTAGGCCTTACGGTTTGGGCTGCACGATGCGTTTTAGGTTTTTTTTTTTTTCAAATAGCAATTACAATAGGTTTTCAGCACTTCGTGCTTGAACACCTAATAATAGGGGACCTTTTTGACAGTTATAGCGCCACCTATGGTCCGATCTCCATGAAACTCTGCATGCTTCTTCACCATGTTATGACACATGTGCTCATCAATTTTTGTGAAGTTCTGAGTTTTTATTTATGATTTATAGGCTTTTGAGTGTATTTTGACACGCCCCCTTTTCTAAATGACCCTGTTACAGTGAACCAAAGGGCAAAGTTCAACTTTTTTTTGATAATTATTGATCTAGAGAGTCCATAGAATTGTCCTAGACTGGTCTGGTTCCGATCAGGGAAAAAACCAGGGACTAGTTTGCAAAAGTAGGTTTTGGACAAAATTGGCCATAACAAATTTGTTTTTGCTCAAATCGAGAATCCGAGATATACATCTTGTCCGTCTTGAGCCAAGGAACACAGTGGTGCAAAAAGCTTGATTCCAAGTCAAACGGTCTAGGAGTTATGAGCAATTTAGTACTTTTGGTTGCTGTAGCGCCACCTATGGGCCAATCGGGGTCATACTCTGATAGGTTCTCCCCAAACTGAGGCCCTAGCAACTGGCCAGGTTTCAAGTCTCTAGGCCTTACGGTTTGGGCTGCACGATGCGTTTTAGGTTTTTTTTTTTTTCAAATAGCAATTACAATAGGTTTTCAGCACTTCGTGCTTGAACACCTAATAATAGGGGACCTTTTTGACAGTTATAGCGCCACCTATGGTCCGATCTCCATGAAACTCTGCATGCTTCTTCACCATGTTATGACACATGTGCTCATCAATTTTTGTGAAGTTCTGAGTTTTTATTTATGATTTATAGGCTTTTGAGTGTATTTTGACACGCCCCCTTTTCTAAATGACCCTGTTACAGTGAACCAAAGGGCAAAGTTCAACTTTTTTTTGATAATTATTGATCTAGAGAGTCCATAGAATTGTCCTAGACTGGTCTGGTTCCGATCAGGGAAAAAACCAGGGACTAGTTCGCAAAAGTAGGTTTTGGACAAAATTGGCCATAACAAATTTTTTTTGCTCAAATCGAGAATCCGAGATATACATCTTGTCCGTCTTGAGCCAAGGAACACAGTGGTGCAAAAAGCTTGATTCCAAGTCAAACGGTCTAGGAGTTATGAGCAATTTAGTACTTTTGGTTGCTGTAGCGCCACCTATGGGCCAATCGGGGTCATACTCTGATAGGTTCTCCCCAAACTGAGGCCCTAGCAACTGGCCAGGTTTCAAGTCTCTAGGCCTTACGGTTTGGGCTGCACGATGCGCTTTAGGTTTTTTTTTTTTTCAAATAGCAATTACAATAGGTTTTCAGCACTTCGTGCTTGAACACCTAATAATAGGGGACCTTTTTGACAGTTATAGCGCCACCTATGGTCCGATCTCCATGAAACTCTGCATGCTTCTTCACCATGTTATGACACATGTGCTCATCAATTTTTGTGAAGTTCTGAGTTTTTATTTATGATTTATAGGCTTTTGAGTGTATTTTGACACGCCCCCTTTTCTAAATGACCCTGTTACAGTGAACCAAAGGGCAAAGTTCAACTTTTTTTTGATAATTATTGATCTAGAGAGTCCATAGAATTGTCCTAGACTGGTCTGGTTCCGATCAGGGAAAAAACCAGGGACTAGTTTGCAAAAGTAGGTTTTGGACAAAATTGGCCATAACAAATTTTTTTTGGCTCAAATCGAGAATCCGAGATATACATCTTGTCCGTCTTGAGCCAAGGAACACAGTGGTGCAAAAAGCTTGATTCCAAGTCAAACGGTCTAGGAGTTATGAGCAATTTAGTACTTTTGGTTGCTGTAGCGCCACCTATGGGCCAATCGGGGTCATACTCTGATAGGTTCTCCCCAAACTGAGGCCCTAGCAACTGGCCAGGTTTCAAGTCTCTAGGCCTTACGGTTTGGGCTGCACGATGCGTTTTAGGTTTTTTTTTTTTTCAAATAGCAATTACAATAGGTTTTCAGCACTTCGTGCTTGAACACCTAATAATAGGGGACCTTTTTGACAGTTATAGCGCCACCTATGGTCCGATCTCCATGAAACTCTGCATGCTTCTTCACCATGTTATGACACATGTGCTCATCAATTTTTGTGAAGTTCTGAGTTTTTATTTATGATTTATAGGCTTTTGAGTGTATTTTGACACGCCCCCTTTTCTAAATGACCCTGTTACAGTGAACCAAAGGGCAAAGTTCAACTTTTTTTTGATAATTATTGATCTAGAGAGTCCATAGAATTGTCCTAGACTGGTCTGGTTCCGATCAGGGAAAAAACCAGGGACTAGTTTGCAAAAGTAGGTTTTGGACAAAATTGGCCATAACAAATTTGTTTTTGCTCAAATCGAGAATCCGAGATATACATCTTGTCCGTCTTGAGCCAAGGAACACAGTGGTGCAAAAAGCTTGATTCCAAGTCAAACGGTCTAGGAGTTATGAGCAATTTAGTACTTTTGGTTGCTGTAGCGCCACCTATGGGCCAATCGGGGTCATACTCTGATAGGTTCTCCCCAAACTGAGGCCCTAGCAACTGGCCAGGTTTCAAGTCTCTAGGCCTTACGGTTTGGGCTGCACGATGCGTTTTAGGTTTTTTTTTTTTTCAAATAGCAATTACAATAGGTTTTCAGCACTTCGTGCTTGAACACCTAATAATAGGGGACCTTTTTGACAGTTATAGCGCCACCTATGGTCCGATCTCCATGAAACTCTGCATGCTTCTTCACCATGTTATGACACATGTGCTCATCAATTTTTGTGAAGTTCTGAGTTTTTATTTATGATTTATAGGCTTTTGAGTGTATTTTGACACGCCCCCTTTTCTAAATGACCCTGTTACAGTGAACCAAAGGGCAAAGTTCAACTTTTTTTTGATAATTATTGATCTAGAGAGTCCATAGAATTGTCCTAGACTGGTCTGGTTCCGATCAGGGAAAAAACCAGGGACTAGTTTGCAAAAGTAGGTTTTGGACAAAATTGGCCATAACAAATTTGTTTTTGCTCAAATCGAGAATCCGAGATATACATCTTGTCCGTCTTGAGCCAAGGAACACAGTGGTGCAAAAAGCTTGATTCCAAGTCAAACGGTCTAGGAGTTATGAGCAATTTAGTACTTTTGGTTGCTGTAGCGCCACCTATGGGCCAATCGGGGTCATACTCTGATAGGTTCTCCCCAAACTGAGGCCCTAGCAACTGGCCAGGTTTCAAGTCTCTAGGCCTTACGGTTTGGGCTGCACGATGCGTTTTAGGTTTTTTTTTTTTTCAAATAGCAATTACAATAGGTTTTCAGCACTTCGTGCTTGAACACCTAATAATAGGGGACCTTTTTGACAGTTATAGCGCCACCTATGGTCCGATCTCCATGAAACTCTGCATGCTTCTTCACCATGTTATGACACATGTGCTCATCAATTTTTGTGAAGTTCTGAGTTTTTATTTATGATTTATAGGCTTTTGAGTGTATTTTGACACGCCCCCTTTTCTAAATGACCCTGTTACAGTGAACCAAAGGGCAAAGTTCAACTTTTTTTTGATAATTATTGATCTAGAGAGTCCATAGAATTGTCCTAGACTGGTCTGGTTCCGATCAGGGAAAAAACCAGGGACTAGTTTGCAAAAGTAGGTTTTGGACAAAATTGGCCATAACAAAATTTTTTTGGCTCAAATCGAGAATCCGAGATATACATCTTGTCCGTCTTGAGCCAAGGAACACAGTGGTGCAAAAAGCTTGATTCCAAGTCAAACGGTCTAGGAGTTATGAGCAATTTAGTACTTTTGGTTGCTGTAGCGCCACCTATGGGCCAATCGGGGTCATACTCTGATAGGTTCTCCCCAAACTGAGGCCCTAGCAACTGGCCAGGTTTCAAGTCTCTAGGCCTTACGGTTTGGGCTGCACGATGCGTTTTAGGTTTTTTTTTTTTTCAAATAGCAATTACAATAGGTTTTCAGCACTTCGTGCTTGAACACCTAATAAAAATCCTTACAATTACAATAGGGTTTCAGCACTTCGTGCTTGAACCCCTAATAATAAAAATCAGTACAAAAACAATAGGTTTTCAGCACTTCGTGCTTGAACACCTAATAAAAATCCTTACAAATACAATAGGTTTTCAGCACTTCGTGCTTGAACACCTAATAATAATAAAAATCAGTACAAATACAATAGGTTTTCAGCACTTCGTGCTTGAACACCTAATAATAATACAAATAAAATAAACAATATATGACATAAAGCTGTTTAATCCTGAATATCAGAGTCATTACAAAATAATTGTTCATATATGTTCAAGAATCTATCACATTTTTTATTGCTAGTTAAATTAAAAGATTTAAGCAGTGAGTCTACTTCAGCCAAAAAATGTGAATTTCTGTTTATGGATGAAAAATTTGCCAAATAAAATAAAAAAATTAAAAATGTATTCTCTGGATGTGTGGGAATCAGTATAATAACAAATAATATCTTTCAAATTAAAGGAGTGTTCATGAATGGGGGTTTTATTTAAATGAGAAAATATGCTAGACCAAAATTTCTGAACCAATTTGCAGGAAAAAAATAAGTGTGTTAATGTTTCATCTTCGTCACCACAAAACCAACAGGTACTAGAAATATCAATATATTTGGACACCGTTGCATTAACAGGATATATCTTATGTAATATTTTAAAGTGGACTTCTTTGGTCTTGTTAGGAATAAAATATTTATGTGGTAATAACCACGCTTTTCTCCATTCAATATTGCCAATAGAGGCAGCCCAATGGCATCTGCCTCTAGGGCAAATTAGATCTCTTTTTTGAAAAATCTGGCGAATATGTTTATTATTGCAGTTCTTATCATAAATGCTAATGCCATCCAATAACAAAGCCAAATCCTTCGTATTATTTTGGTTGTATAATAAGTGGCTCTTAACCAGTTGCACTAGACCTGTAGGAATAGCTTTAAGCACAGTATTGTATTCTTTAAAAGGAATAGGAAAGTCATGGATAGTCATGAAGCGTTCATAAGACAAAATGTTACCAGAATTGTCAAATAAAGAAATTATATGAATTAGACCTCTATTAAACCAATTAGAAAAAAGAGAGATTTGTTTCTAACAGTTATATTCATATTATTCCACAAAAGAGTTTTATGTGGGGAGAAATTGTGGATGTAACACAGTTTCCATGCAAGAAGAGCTTGCTGATGAAATTTAGATAGTTTAACCGGGAGTTTATTGTACATATAATTACATTTTAAGATAAAAAGGAGGCCTCCAATTTTATTAAAAATTAAATTAGGAATGAAAAACCAAATAGAATTTGAATTTAGTAGACATCTTCTAATCCAATTGATTTTAAACACATTAATAACGTTGTAAAAATGTAGCACTTCTAGTCCCCCATCACTTCTACAATTGGAAATCACTTCTTTTTTAAGTTTATGAGACCTGTTTTTCCATATAAAATCAAGAAAAATTGTATTAACACCTTTAGCAGTGCAGTCATTCACAAATAAAGAAAGTGATGGATACACAAAGCGAGAGAGACCTTCCGCTTTAGACGAGAACCCTCCCATAGAGAGTTAGGTCTCTTTGTAGCCAAAGATTAAAAATATTTTGGGTTTTCTTAATTCGAAATTTTCTTAATAGAAAAATTAAGTTGTTGTCTGTCTACTCAATTTTTCGTTAAGTGAATTCCTAAATACTTAATTGTGTCTTTAACTGGAATACCCTCAGATGACGTGTCATCACATTTATGCAACGACATTATCTCACACTTATGCAACGACATTATCTCACACTTTGACATATTTAACTTTAACCCGGAAGCACATGAAAAATTTCTAACTGTCTGAATGGCACTGGAGAGTTGAGTTTTATCATGCAAAAAAAGAGTGGTGTCATCAGCCAGCTGCGAGATTTTAATTTCCCTGTCAAAAATGGAGATACCTTTCAAGTTCTGATTGTGCACAATACTCAGTGATAATAGCTCAGTAACCAAAATAAATAAAAAGGGGGAAATTGGGCAACCCTGTCTGACACCACGCCTTATAACAAATCTTTGGGAGGTGTTCAGATTAACTATGACTGAACTACTAATTTCTTTATAAAACATTTTAATTACATTAACAAAGGATTCCCCAAAACCAAACAGTTTGAGAGATTGCAGAAGAAATTCATGCTCAATGGTATCAAAGGCCTTATAAAAGTCTAAGAAAAGAATAATGGCTTTAGAGTGTACAAATTCAGAATAATCCAACAAATCTAAAATAAGTCTTATATTATTGCTGATATGTCTACCTTTGACAAATTCCTGACTGTGTCTCCGCAATAATTTGGTCAAGCTTAAATTTCAACCTATTAGCATACACCAGGGCCAATATCTTGTAATCAATAGTTAGGAGTGTTATTGTTCGCCAATTATCAATTAAGAGATGGTCTTTTTCAGGTTTTGGAATAAGGGAAATTATACCCTGCTTCATTGAAGTAGTCATTTCCTTCTGAGCAATGCATTCTTTATACATGCAAAGTAATGGGGATTTTATTAAGTCCCAGAACTGGATGTAAAATTCAACGGAAAAACCATCAACACCAGGGGATTTCCCTCTCTTCATAGAGAAAAGAGCAGATTTAACTTCCCCAATGGTCAAAGTTGACTCACAAAGATCTTTATAATCATTATCAATAGTTGGAATATAGTTTTTAATAGTTTCGACAAAAGTCTCACAATTATCTGAATTAAATTCGGAAGTATAAAGTTTGTCATAAAAGTTTGTGATAAACTTAGAGATTAAGTTTGGATCAGTACACCTGACGCCATTAATATTTAGAGCTGTTAATGAATTTCTCCTGCAATTCCTCTTCTCTAATGCAAAAAAGTAACTAGAGTTAGTTTCTCCTTCTTCTAACCATTTGGCTTTTGACCTAATAAAGATCCCTCTAGCTAAATCCAAATAAGCTTGATTGATTTGTAAATGTAAATCTCTTAAAATTAACTCTTCCTCCTGAGTTAATGTTTTTTGCAATAAAGTGTTTATTTTATTTAGGAGTTCAAATATTTTTTTTATTTTTAGAGGATTTTAGCCCTTTACTTCTTCTGATGGCAATCTGCCTTGCTTTATATTTAAAAAATTCCCATTTTGTTTTATAACCGTCACTGGAATTTTCAGAGAATATACCAGAAAACAAGTTCTTAATGCCATCATTAAAGGCTGTATCCTTAAGGAGAGAATTGTTAAATTTCCAATAACCGCGCAAACTTGAAGTTTTTCCAGTGTTACTACACAATTTTAGACTTATTAGCTTATGGTCTGAGAGGGGAGCGAAAGAATGAGAAATATCTTTTAGAAATTGAAGAGCTGATGAAGAGATCAGGAAGAGGTCGATTCTCGATTGGGAAGACATATTTCTATTTGACCAAGTAAATTCCTGCAAATCAGGGTGAAAGAAACGCCATGTATCTGTAAGAGAAAATTTCGAGCATAATGATAAAATGTTAATATTTAACTGCTGGCTATCGTTATTTCTGGGAGGAAGTCGGTCCAAGGAGTCATCCACACATTCATTTAAATCCCCGCCTAAAATCACAAAAGAGTCTAGGTACTTGATAATTAGTTCATTCAATTCTGAGGTTATCTGAGAGAAAAGAAACCTGTTGGCAGATCGGGAATTGAAACCATAAATATTTCAAATAATAAAGATTGAGTTATCCTGCTTAATCGCTAAAATAATCCATCTGCCTTCATCAGAAGATTTAACTTCTAGTATGTGCCCTTTAAATTTGTGCAACAAAATTGAAACTCCAGCCGAATGATTAGAGCCATGACTACAGTAAATTCGCTACGTGCACAAGCGTAGTTTCGAACTTCTGCTATTGTCAGAAGTCGGCATATCAGTTTCCGGTTTACGACTGTTTATCCGCATCCGCTATAAACAAACAAGATGAGTGCTGCTGTTGTACGAAAAGAAGAGTTCTTAAACACATCTAAGTTTCTAAGAACTGTAGGTGGATCTATCATCTAACGCCCGTTTCACATATACCCTGTTTGCAGTGCGTGTTGCGGTGCAGGAGCAACGCGTGCTATAGTGCTTTCACATATGATGCGTTTGCAGTGAATAACTGATCCGCGGCTGTACCACAAACACATACTTACTATTTTTATTTAAAATCCAGAAGTTATGCTGCAACTTTTATTTAAAAAAAAGTTGTCAGCATTGCGATTCTCTTTGTACACATACACTCTTTAATGTACGTATGCACGTTTAAACACAATTTAAACAACGTAAGTTAGGGCTATTATTCCATGCATTACTTATATTAAGTTGCTAGTGGTCAAATTTACTATATTAAAATCGCAACTATTTTAAATTAAAACTTAAAATTGGCAAAAACAGCCGACTCACATGTTTTTTCTTTTGCATTTAAATTGTAATAGCCTACAATAGATCTTGCATGTCACAAAGAACTTGTTTTTCCACCTCCACGAATGAGACGAGTGTTGTTCATTAAGTCGCCTTAATTGTAGTTTTCCTTGATTTACCCCGGTCTTCACAGTCTTCAGATGACTGTGAAAAATAGTAGTACCGGTGTGAAAAGTGAAAACCCTAACCTGTTAACATGGTGCGTTAGGAGTCCTAGGAGCACTGCTGTGTGCCACTTTGCTCTGCTTCAAGTCGTTAACAGCCATTTGAGCTTCCACCGCTTCCCGAAAAACACCAACCTCCGTGCGCAGTGGCTGCACAAAATAGACATTTTGGGCAACGCGCAAAAAAAATAGTAAAAATATTAAGTATGTGTTTGTGGTACAGCCGCGGATCAGTTATTCACTGCAAACGCATCATATGTGAAAGCACTATAGCACACGTTGCTCCTGCACCGCAACACGCACTGCAAACGGGGCATGTGTGAAACGGGCGTTAGATGATAGATCCACCTACAGTTCTTAGAAACTTAGATGTGTTTAAGAACTCTTTTTTTCGTACAACAGCAGCACTCATCTTGTTTGTTTATAGCGGATCGGATGAACAGTCGTAAACCGGAAACTGATATGCCGACTTCTGACAATAGCGGAAGTTCGAAACTACGCTTGTGCACGTAGCGTATTGCATTTCCCCATTGATTTTTCCAAAATTTTACATCCATATCACTTGAATGCGTTTCCTGAAGAAAAATTATATCTGACTCACTGCTTTTACAAAATAAAAAAACAGCTTTCCTCTTTACAGCGTCACGTAAACCCCTCACATTTAAGGATACAACAGAAAGATAATGAAACTTAAAATCCATTGTTCAAAGAAAAAGTTTAGTAGGCTACCTCTTGTCTGAAAAGAATCCACTCAAATCTATTTTGAAATAGGAACAATATATAACCAAAATTAATTCACGAACATTAGAGTATAATCACTCAACCTCCTTGCTTGTCGGCGCAAAGCATTAAATAACATTAGATAACAAAAAAAACAAAAAAACCTGTCAATAGATAATAAATTGAACGATCGAACTGAACATGGTCAATCTTTATCAACTTACACAGCAGAGTTTGCGGTTCAACCGGAGGAATAACAAAACCTGGCTTCCCAAAATACGTTGCCTATGGGAATGAAAGGAACCAGTCTTATTTCCCCTTCAACGAGGAAAAAGATCATATCCGCACCGCAGAACCGAACCGGTCTATTTTACATCAGAGAAGTTGAATCTTTTCCCGTCGATTAAGGCAAATGCACCGCGAAAGGAGGCTTTCTTTCCTTCATCCCTGGCTTTTTTAACAAGAGGCCAAAGTTTTTCTCTGGCGGCCCTATCCTCTGGTGAAAGGGCTTCCGAGAGTCGCAACTTATTGTCGAAAAGAAATTTGCAGCCTCTAGCAGAGTGCCAAACGGTGTCACGAATACGACGCAGAGCAAACTGTATAATGATTGATCTGTGGGAACCATCATTTCTTCTCTGGCCAAGACGATGTGCAATGTCTACGGCCTCCTCAAGGTTATCGCTGATCCCGGGAACTACATTGCTAAGGACATCAATTGCAACTTTCCGGACATCCTCACCATCCTTTTCTCTCACGCCATGTAACTTTAAAGTCCATCTCCAGCTGTAACACTACATTCACCCACCTCATCCTTCATGGTTTTATTCATCTTTTGAAGCTCATGAATCTCCGTTGCCACAACTTTCAGAGATTCCTTGTGCGTTGCTACCTCAGCAACAAGTTGAGTCACAACTGACGACATTGCCTCAATCCGCTTAGCCGTAGATTCAGTCCTTGTGTCAATTGCAGAAATCTTCTCTAACATCTCTTCATATTTGCCAGAAAGCTCACAAATGGCCGCCAGAATTTCTGCTGAAGAGCCGTTACTTTCCATGCTTACCCGTTTTTTTTTTTTTTGTTGGAGGTTTTAAGGGAGTATCAGGCAGAGGAGTAGCAAGAAGATCACTCAAATCTGGGTGCGAATCGAACCAGTTGTGTTCGTCAGCATTATTCGATGAAATCACATCCACAGAGGAAACGGCGCTATCGTTCCCTTCAGCAAATTGAATAGGCTCCGTAGTTGACATGGGCCCGTGTGCGGTCACGTTCGAAGTTTGTCTATTTTCCTTTCTTCCCATAGATGAATTGGCGCAAGGAGGTTAAAATGAAGAAGGCAATCACTTACTCGTTCATAAATAGTAACTGTCAGATTATAATGGCTATAATCGTCCTATTTCAAAAATTTTCTGACGAGACGTTCAACAACGTGTCCACCTAACACTGCGCCATCTTGGCTGCTTATTTTTTAATATGTCTTAAAGGTGCTCTAAGCGATGTCACACGTTTTTTAGGCCAAAACTTTTTTTTGTCACATACAGCAAACATCTCCTCACTATCCGCTAGCTGCCTGTCCCCTGAACACACTGTAAAAAAACGCGGTCTCTGCAGACACCCCAGGCTCTACAAACGGCAACAAAAACAAACTGGGCTTACCCGCACCACGAAACATAACAAACTGTTCCAGCCAATGACCGACAAGAAGGGTTTGGGGGTGTGGTTTGGGGGGTTAGTGTGCGGATGAGGAGGAGGGAGGGTCTAGCTAGCCTCCGTTTTGTTTGACAATAGTTCGAACGTCAACAAGAAGTGACGTCACCCAGGATCGCTTAGAGAACCTTTAACTCTGTATGACCAGAACTGATGGAGTAGTTTAAGTCTATTTTTCTGCTATGTGAAAAAAATCTACCAAAACGCACCGGTGCGTATGCCGTCCCGAGGGTTAATATTTCTTTAGAGCTAATTTGCTACAAAAAGCACAGAGTGTAACATTTCACACCAAAATAAACAGAAGACATTTGACCTGGATATAAACAGGTTTCATGTGATTCCCCCTAACGTGATATAAATGCATTTTACAGTGACTGTGTTAGCATATCATATGTAGGAGCCATATTTAGATTATTGTGCACTAGCATAAATATGAACCTGAAGAGATTAAGTTTGATTTATTTATTCTGATTACTTATATGATTAAAATATATAAGGAAATGTTATGTTTAATGTGAATTTACTTGCTTCTCCTCCTTGATGCGTCACTATGTCACCAAAGTGCAGGTCTTAAAGGGTTAATAATCAATCATAACTTGTTATAATTGATTATGAATATTTTAATCAGTTAATATAATTAACTTAATGTAGTAAAATTAATATTACAATCAATCCACCTGTTCGTCCCGTGAACACTGTGTTAATTGTTTATCAATTCTAAGAAATGTTCATTTCCGGGGAGGGAAATGTCTTTCTTACTGTACAGTACTACTAAGAGCCTGTAGTCAAAATAAACTTTGTTGCAAGCAGAGAATCAGAACCAAATACGTATTGTGAACAGGTTTTATTAAATCACAAACATAACTAAACTAAACACACATACATACATGCATGCATAGGTAAATGGTGAGTGACAGAATGAAACCGGAAGGAGGAAATTGAACTATGGAAAAGATCCATTTAACTATGAAAAGAACCTTCAGCTTATCATTTTCAGAGCACTTAATTTAATGTATACTTGCATGCAGTGTTGTAGTCGAGTCACCAACTGTCGAGTCCGAGTCGAGTCTCGAGTCCCAGTGTTCGAGTCCGAGTCGAGTCTCGAGTCCCAGTGTTCGAGTCCGAGTCCAAGTCCGAGTCACCAAAGAAGAGTCCGAGTCGAGTCCAAGTCGAGTCACCATTACCTGAGTTCAAGGTCGAGTCTCGAGTCCTTCGAGTCCGAGTCGAAATTATATACACTTAAGCCAAATCAAGCAACATTTTCTCTAGTACATTAGATATTGTTGCACCAATTAGATTAAAAAAGGTTAGAGAGAAAACTAAAGCACCATGGTACAATAGTACTACACATGTTATCAAGAGAGAAACTCGTAACTTAGAGCTTAAATGGAAACAAACTAATTTAGAGGTCTTTAGAATCGCGTGGGAAGACAGTATATCACGTTATAAAAAGGCTCTAAAAGCAGCCAGGGCTGAGCATCTACGCAAACTAATAGAAAATAACCAAAATAATCCAAGGTTTTTATTTAACACCGTGGCTAGACTAACAAATAAACAGACATCACCAGAGCAAAATATTCCGTTACAGTATAGCTGTAATGATTTTATGAATTACTTCAATGAGAAAATAGAAAGCATCCGAAACACAATTGTAAATGTACAATCCTCTATGGTGTCTTATGATTCAGCCTCAATTATGGCCCCTCAAGAACAACTACACCGCTTTACAACTATAGGACAGGAAGAGCTAAATAAACTTATCATTGCATCTAAACCAACAACATGTTTATTAGATCCAATACCCACTAAACTACTGAAAGAAGTGTTGCCTGTAGTGGAAGAGCCTCTTCTCAATATTATTAACTCGTCTTTATTTTTAGGTCATGTTCCAAAAATATTCAAGCTGGCAGTAATAAAACCTCTTATTAAGAAAACGCAATTAGATCCAAATAACTTAGCAAATTACAGACCCATTTCAAATCTTCCATTTATGTCTAAAATACTAGAAAAAACTGTGTCCGCTCAATTGTGCTCTTTCCTGCAAGAAAATGAGATATATGAAAAATTTCAGTCAGGATTCAGACCGCATCATAGCACAGAAACTGTGCTAGTTAAAATTACAAATGATTTACTTTTAGCTTCTGACCAAGGCTGTATCTCAATACTAGTTCTACTCGATCTTAGCGCTGCGTTTGACACTATCGATCATAAAATACTCTTGGATCGACTACAAAACTACACTGGTGTTCAGGGACAGGCATTAAGCTGGTTCAGATGGTACTTATCAGACCGTTACCATTTTGTCTGTTTAAATGGGGAAAAATCGAAGATAACGTCAGTAGACTATGGAGTGCCGCAAGGATCGGTGTTAGGCCCTCTGCTATTCTCAATATATATGCTGCCACTTGGTAATATTATAAGAAAACATGGAATTAATTTCCACTGCTATGCTGATGACACTCAATTATATATTTCATCACGACCAGATGAAAACACTAACTTATCTAAATTGACAGAGTGTCTTAAAGATATAAAATGCTGGATGACGTGTAATTTCCTGCTATTAAATCCAGATAAAACTGAGGTATTACTTATTGGTCCAAAAAACTACCCACAAAATCTCTTACAATACAACTTTAATTTAGAAGGATGTCCTGTTACTTTATCCACTACAGTAAAAGACCTGGGTGTTATACTAGACCGCAACTTGTCTTTCGAAAATCATATTTCATATGTTACAAGAACTGCCTTTTTCCACCTTAGAAACATTGCTAAATTACGTAACATGCTATCTGTTTCTGATGCAGAAAAGTTAGTTCATGCATTCATGACCTCGAGACTAGATTACTGTAATGCTTTATTAGCTGGTTGTCCTGCATCCTCAATAAACAAGCTACAGTTAGTGCAAAATGCAGCCGCTAGAGTTCTTACTAGGTCAAGAAAATATGATCATATAACACCAATTTTATCATCTCTACACTGGTTACCTATTAAGTTCCGTATCAATTACAAAGTATTACTACTGACCTATAAAGCCCTAAATGGTTTAGCTCCTGTGTATTTAATGGATCTTCTATCGCCCTACAATCCATCGCGTTCTTTAAGATCCCTAAATTCGAGGCTTCTGGTCATTCCTAGGATATCTAAGTCCACTAAAGGAGGGAGGGCGTTCTCACATTTAGCTCCTAAACTCTGGAATAGCCTTCCTGATACTGTTCGTTGCTCAGACTCGCTCTCCCAGTTCAAAACTAGATTAAAGACGCATCTCTTTAGCCAAGCATTCACATAATGCTTACCTTTTATACCACTGTTGAATCAGATCGAATGCCTTAATATTATGAACAGCAGCTACGCTAATTATTTCCCATCTGCTTTTCTGCTGTTATCTCGGGACGCTAGTCCCGAGGTAAATAGTGTTCGTCAGCTCCAGTTTGTATCCAGCCTCTCACGGAGACTTCAGATGCCCCAACACCTGCGATGAGACGACTCGACGCCTGTGAAGAGACGACTCAATGCCGGCGATATGTTATGCCCTAAATTAATAGATGATGATTAACTAACTGTATTTTTCTATGTACATTTCTGAAATGCACTTTCTGTAAAGCTGCTTTGAAACAATATGTATTGTGAAAAGCGCTATACAAATAAATTTGAATTGAAAATTGAATTGAATTTTCAGGCACTCTTTCTTGCAGCAAGAAATGTGTATGATATCACTAGAATTGCCTTTGACCTTAGTTCAAATCATTGTCAACTAGCTGTGGCACGATTATATTTATTTAATTGTTCCAAAACGGAGGAGAAATGCGTTCTTCTTGACGAATATGGTAAAAGAAAAACAATTTTGAAAAGCAAACTAAATCCCATAACAGCAGCATGCGGCAAAAAAAAAAACTGAAAATGCAGCTCTATAAGCATTTGTAACTCCGCAGGAAAAGAGTCGTTGCGATGTGTGACATAGTCAAGGTCGCCGTCTTTTGTTAGCTAAAATAAACATGATTGTGTTATTGTATGATAAGCAGGATTAAGCGCTGAGCGTGTCCGACTTTGGCACAGCGCCAGCCATAGCACGCACAGTTTAAATCTATGTCACGTCACTGTACATTAGCTCCTAGTGGTCAGCTCAGCTGCTGCAAAGCGTGCCAAAATCGAAATTGCTGATTAGATGTAGAGGAACTTATCTAGTGTTAAATGAGTGTTACGTTATCTCTCTCACGAGAATGCAGCGTAAAGTGAGTGACGTCAGTGAGTGTGTTGTCAAGCAAGGAGAGCGAGCGGTAGCAGTGTCTGTGAGGGAAAAAATAGATCACGGCCGGTCTTGGACCCCGAAACAGGAAAAGTGTAACATCTTATATCAAATTTTTATAACCTTTAGTCAGAAACAACGTCATTCATTTGATGAATGCTCAAGTCCGATTTTATATATTCTCGAGTCCGAGTCCAAGTACTAGTCATCAGTTCGCGAGTCCAAGTCGAGTCACGAGTCCAGAGAATGGAGTCTCGAGTCCAGAGAATAAGGACTCGAGTCCTCCATCACTGCTTGCATGGCCTTTGCAGTGAAACATTTTGTGAAGTTCCTGAAGAAGGAAGATTTTGATGGTCCCATGAGTCTCGATTTCTTCGGCGTTGACTGAAGAATTGGTGATGAACTTGCGTGGTTGGTTTGACTCTGTTCCCATGGCTGGAGTGCTGATTGTGGCCTGCCGGCCCTGGGACCTGGGCCAGAGAGGACACGCAGAGCAAACAGGAGAAGGGAGGAAGTCGGAAGAGTTGATGGTTGGAGTTACGATGGACTTCTGCATTGAATGAAGACATTGTGCCACACTCCTGATATTGTCTTTTGATTCTGTTCTGGTTGAGAGAGTCCTCTCTCTGCTGAATGAGCACATGGCTGGTTGTGGGCCAAGGCCTGCTGCCCTGGGGCCTGGTGTGGCCACGCAGGACAGCTATGCGAACGTACCGAGAAGGCCAAGAGAGGGAAGAGTTTGAGTAGAGGCCATTTAAAGTCTGAGAAAGGCTCGACCAATAAGAAGAGAGGGAGGGGGGGGGGGGGGGGGGGTGGTTAGACATGGGCCTTGCTGTTTGTGTTCATTTATAGTCAGATAGATATAACAAACACACACTGCATTCTATGAGAAGGTGATGTACACTAAAGTGTGAGTCATTAAATGAGGATTAATTAGATAGGAGACACAATACAGGTGGGGTTACATTGACCGTTGGTTCTATCATAAAATACATAGTATCAAAGACATAGTAGTATCAAAAGACACTACCCAAGACAGTAAATCATTCACACAGTGTCCTGGGGTGCATGTTCATTTACAGATCAGTTTGTCCATAAATTGATGCAGGAAAGTCTGTTTTAAAGGCTGTGGGTTTTTCCTATGGCCTTTGCTTTTTCCACGTGACCACATTTTTAACAGCAATAAACCCAACTTATCTGATCGTAGTCATGGTAACCAAGACCCTTCTTTCCCTTTAAAGGGAACTCGCGTTGCGTCGAGATAACGCTGTGGGAACGTCTATACCAACACCACCATAGTGACCAGTGCCTGTCTTGTGTGAAATCAGGCGAGCACAACAAAGACAAAATCACCTGGGACCCAGGAGTGAAGCCCAAAACTAGCTTGTAAACCTGACGAGTGTGTGCGGAAAAGAACCTCCCGCTGCATCACACCCCTTTTGTAGGGATACCCCTAATACAAGGTTACAAAGCCATGGAGGAAACCGGTTTGTTTCCTGTGCAGGGAGCTCTAGAGTGATCGTGGCCTCAGCTACCTCAGTTGAGAGACAAGAGTCTATGAGTTGGGCCCCCTCAGAGGCCAAACCCACACTTCCATAACTCTGTTCTCCAGAACTCCCGGAAGTAGAAAAATCAGGGAAACCATGTACAGACACAGTACAGTCATGTCTGCAACTCCATTCCTTCCCTGGGCCTCAGCCCCTGCCTCAACAAGAAATGCTCCAACAAGGAGCCTCTGCTCCCTGAATCTGGTGCCCATGGATGTAGAGCCTGAGCCATCATCACTAGGTGATTAAGTGCCAGGTGAGAGCGGGTTTCGTGGAGGGGTGAGGTGAGGTGTCTAGGACCCAACATATAGCTACTGGGGTGCCTCAGGGCTCAGTACTTGTACCACTTATCTTCTCCATCTACATGTCATCACTAGGATCTGTGATTCAGAAACATGGCTTTTTCTATCACTGCTACGCTGATGACACACAACTCTACCTCTCATTCCAGCCTGATGATCTGACGGTAGCTGCTCGCATCTCAGCCTGCCTGACAGACATTTCTGGCTGGATGAAGGACCACCACCTTCAACTAATCCTTACAAAGACAGAGCTGCTTGTGGTCCCGGCCAACCCAACACTTCATCACAACTTCACCATTCAGCTAGGCTCATCATCCATCATAACTCCATCAACGTCAGCCAGGAACCTTGGAGTTGTAATTGATGATCAATTGAACTTCACAGAGCACATTGCTAGAACTGCCCGGTCCTGCATATTTGGCTTGTACAACATAAGGAGGATCAGGCACTTCCTACCAGAGCATGCTACACAACTCCTTGTCCAAGCGCTTGTTATATCCAGACTGGACTATTGTAATGCTCTCCTGGCTGGTCTTCCAGCCTGCACTGTCAAACCTCTGCAGCTGGAGTTGTCTTTAACTCCCTAGGGTCGGCTATCGCGCCGGTGCTATTGTCTCGCTTTTTTTCTTATCAGTGCAAAATACTCAAATAACTCCGTCAATTTTTGTCATACAGGCAAGTGTTATACATCATTCAAAACTGTTAAATGTCTTCTTTTATTTGTGTACACTAATAATAAAAACAAAATGTTGTGTTTTTCGTAAAATAAAGAAAATAAACATGATGCGCGTTCTCCTGTCTCTCAATGTGAAGTTCATTCTGAAACACGACAGAAAATGATCTGTAACTCAGCGAATACTTGCCACCCACACGTGCGAGTTATGTTTTTACAAAGCTTGAAGTCTCCATTTTTAAATGATGTAAATAATATCAAAAACAAATGTTCTCTGTTTAAGTAATCCATGTGAAAGCAACAACATGTACAGTGTCTCCAGCCCAAGCTCATTAGTTCTAATGTGACCACGCCCACACACGCACGAGCTGTTCACATGCAAATATCCACGTGCAGGAATGTAGAGCTGTAAATGCCCTCATCACCTCTAAACAAAGAATCAGCGACTTCAGTAACGTACTCATCTGCTTTTCACCGAGTTTGGAAGACTGTGTTTGTGCTGTGCTGTTTACCTTGGATTTACCTCATAAGAACATGATTTGAAGATGAGAAAGGTTTTTGGTAACACTTTACTTGAAGGGGTGTGCATAAGACTAACATGACACCTTCATAATCATGACATGACACATGTTATGAATATGAAGGAAGTTTTATGCATGTTTGTGACAACTGTCATTAAGTGTCATTCGCTCAATTATGACATTTTTAATGCAAATATGACATTGTTTGAGATGTCTTTGTTATGACACCTTGACATAAACCAATACATCATAACCTGTCAGTGTCTTTGTCATGACAACTTGACATTACTAAGACAACACAACCTGTCATAAACATGACATAGCAGATTAATTATCAAACTTAAGAAACCACTTAGCTTTATTGGTTAACATTACATTAAACTGTCAGGTGGTTGGTTTTGACATTGGCTGTCATGAAGCCATTATAACTGTTTAATGACAAATTCAATTTGTACCACTGTAGTTGAGGTCACGAAAAATATTCATGACACAGTTATAATGGCCTTATGACAGCCAATGTCAAAACCAACCACATGACAGTTTAACTTAAGGCGAGACACTACAGGTGAATAGGGTAATTGTTTTAACTAGCAGATATCACCATGAAACTTTCCCAGTTGATTACCTACATTAAGATGAGAAAAAAATGTATTACAAGTTTTCTGTAATTTAATGTTTAAATATGCAAATTAGGCATTATCTAATAAAATATGCACTAATTTGCATATATTTCAAAAAATGAAATCTGAGTATTGGATAAAGCCAGGTTCAAAATTCTTTTTTCATTGTGTTCACATATTAGATGGGAAAAAAATTACAGAGGGATTTATGGATATCTACTTTTGTTATCCTATAAATCAGAATATACTGTCAATAGCCTTAAAAAACTGATTTTTGCCATGTTTTTTGGAATAAAATGTTATATAAATCGGGCTAGGAATAATATATTTACAAATCCCTCTGTAAATGTCTTCATAATATAACTAGGTACAAGACTGGAAAGTTTGGTGTATATAGATGCTACTGAAGTGGAGATTTCGGACTTTGAGTATGAGAGAAAAGTCATTTTGATAAAACGGGCTTTAAAGATTTAGCATCAGCCAATGAGATTGCGCATTTGCGCCCTTTTACTTTCACGATTGGTTGCTGATAAAAAGGAAATGACCATATTTGGATCCGACAACATTGTACGAGAGAGAGAGCTTTCTAACGGTGTGTGTGATGACAGGGTGCAGATAGTGATCGCGGAGCAACGGATGATTAACAACGCCTACTTTTGATGAATTTATGAGAAATCTACAGACGCAAACAGACAAAGTGTAGTAAAATAAAGACCCAAATGTGTATTTCGGACTTTTTTTCACCACAAGTCTGAAAGAAGACATGTTTTTGAAGACAAATATCCCGAAATCTCAAAATTGACCAGTGAAAAAAAAACTATGTTTTTGCCTGCCGTGTCTCGCCTTAATTTAATGTCAAGTTGTCATGACAAAGACACTGACAGGTTATGATGTTATGGTTTATGTCAAGGTGTCATAACAAAGACATCTTAAACAATGTCATATTTGCATTCAAAATGTCATTATTGAGCGAAAGACACTTAATGACAGTTGTCATAAACATGCATAAACCCTACTTCATATTCATGACATATGTCATGTCATGGTTATGAAGGTGTCATGTCAGTCTTATGTACACCCCTTCAAGTAAAGTGTTACCAGGTTTTTTAAGGTAAGAAATATCCACTCATAATAGTTATTGTTACATAAACTTTACATTGTAGCTTCTAGTTAACCCTCTGGGGACGGCGCGTTTTTTTAAAATAAATAAAATAAACAGGGTGCGCTTTCAGCTCACTCTGTCTCCGCAAAAATCTTTCTGAAACATGTCTGGAAAATGAACTGAAACTCAGCTAATACTTATCACACAAACATGAAACATACGTCTAAAGAACGCTTTAAATTTCTACTTTTAAATAAAACAATTCACATTTAAAACAAATATTATCCTGCAATGTAATCTGTATGAAACTAAAGAGAAGTACAGTTTCTCCTGTCTCAGCTCATTATCGTTAATTTGTTCACACCCACTCGCAGAGCGCGCTATTCATAAGATAATGTGTTGAGGCCATATGCAAAATAGATAAACGCCCCCAGGCAAATGCTGTAAACTCTGTAAACACACTATATTTTTTAGTCAGATTAAGATTCGTCTTGCGCGGCTATGAGGAATAATCCTGGGACATTTACCACAGAAGTGCTGGTTTCACTTCGAGGAGGAGCAACAGATTCAGCTGAGAAGTGTAAGCGTTTTATGCTTGTGCTTTGTTCTAATCGCGATATAGAATAACGTTAGTGTCTGTAAACGGAAAAATAGCATACTGTTTAAATGTGAATCATGTTTCTGTGTGTGTGTGTGTGTGTGAATGAATGAATGAATGAACGCACAGATACGCACTGTTACAGACGAAATAAAAGACAACATTTCGTTGACTAGCTTTGGATAAAGTTTTTCAAATCAAATAAGCATCAAATAAGCTTCAAATAAGCTTCAAAATAAAGACATCAAATAAGCTTTTGTTAGGAGTTTCTGGGGATAGAAGTGTCCAGACGTATGCACCCTGTATTTTAAAGAAGAACATTTAATTATTTGCGATACATTATTCATTCTCAAAGAATTCAGGGACATTATTCATGTCCCTAAAGGTTGGAGTTTTCCTCATTTTTTTAATTAAGGCATTAAGATTTTTTATTCCTCTTTTTAGTCAACTTTAGCATGGGTGTGTTCACTTATTCTAAGCAGTGTGTGTGTGTGTGTGTGTGTGTGTATAATTAAAAAGCAATTTTAACCAGAAAAATCTACAATGCATGCCCAAAGTCGTGCAGCCATATAGTTTCTCTTGATATCATCATGTTCACAGGTGTTTTTTTTTTTTTTTACAGGGACAAGATGTAGTCTCAGCCTCAGACGTCACGCCCACGGAACGTTGGCTAAACATCTGATGCATATGGTACACTTAACTGGAAACACTTCAGGAATGTCGAAGTCGTCATCTGATTGGTTGAATTTTATCGGATTTCCGGGGGGCGCGAGTGTCGCGTTTATTTTCGGTCCGCCGGGAAACAAAGCGCAGACGTGTGATTGCGGAAGAAAAACTGTAGTGTTTACATGAGTGACAATGAGCATTTATCAAGATCAGCTAAACGTAGGATTCTCAAAAGTGTGCGAGGTTCACGGCATAGACTCTTTAAGAGATGTCCAGGAGTTTTGTTTGAGGCACTTAGTGGAGACAAAAAAAGATATTTTAGCCTGTTTGCCGACGGGATTTGGGAAGAGTATTATTTTCCAAGCCTGGCCGACCCTTTGTCGGCATTTAGAAGGATTCCCAGCAGATCCAATTTTAGCAGCTACTAGTTGTGTTTCCCCTCCTATCTATTATGGAAGATCAAGTGAAGTACCTAACTGCGAAGGGGATATCAGCCGCGTTTGCGGGCAAACATGAATCAACAGACGCTGACATCGCAGCTGGCCGATTCAGTATTGTGTTCGGTTCTCCAGAATTGCTTGTGGGTGTTAAAAAGTGGAGAGATATGCTTCAAACAGATGTTTACCGCGAGCGTCTCATCGGTATGGCTGTTGATGAAGTGCACGCCATTGTTGTTATACGTGCACGAACAGATCAATGACTTACTGCTTGTTTTCTTCTCCTTTGATTTTCTATGCTGACTGACTTGTTGCACGCCGGTCTGTTGTTGTGGGGACATTTCCACGCCCCGAAACGTGACGCTTGTAATGTTCGGTTTGCAACATTAGTATGGTGTTTACGACAGTGACGTATTGTGGTACGACTGCCGTCATTCGTGGTGTACAGGATGTAAACATTAGCCCGCGTGAGCTACCACGAGACGGCTACATGTATGAGATCTGTATGTGTGATAACTGTCGAACATATCGTCACAGTAAAGGTACTAAATACTCGATCTACGTCTGGTCATTATTCAAACACTGAGCGGGAACATCACATTGGCGACGAGGATAAAAAAAAAAAACCGAAAAAGGCTGTTTGCAGTTCAGACGGAGAAGGAAAAATGTCATTTGGAAACACGGTTGCTCTGCCAGCTTTTGATACCGAAACGGATCCGAGCTCAGTAGGACCACGCTGGACAAAATGGATACAAAGGTCTGAGAACTATGTTACAGCAGTAAACATTACCGGAGATGCTAGGCAAAAAGCATTGTTACTGCATTTAGCAGGAGAGCGTGTGCATGATATCTATGACACGCTAGCAGCTGAACAAGACAAGTTTGCAGATCTCAAGCAAAAGCTAGGCACGTATTTCGCGCCTAAAAAGAACGTCCAGTATCAAGTATATGTATTCCGAAAAGCAGTGCAACAGCCGGGCGAAAATCTAGACACATACTGTACCAGACTACGCATGCTAGCAAAGAGCTGTGAATTTACAGACGTAAGCCATGAAATTAAAGCACAGTTGATCCAGAGCTGCAGTTCAACCAGGCTGCGCAGAAGAGCGCTCAGAGAGCCTGACGACAGCCTGGATGACCTTCTCGAATACGGTAGAACATTGGAACTGTCAGAGCAACAAGCAGCCGGCATAGAGCAGAGTGTAGCTGCGTCAGTAAATACAGTGCATCAGACCGGGCGAACAGTTACCAGCCGATGCGCCGGGAGAGTCAAGCCCAACGTCCAGTGCAGGAATTGCGGAGGAAAGTATCCACACGACGGAGACTGCCCAGCAAAAGGGAAAGACTGTAAAGCATGCGGGAAGCTAAACCACTTCGCCAAGCAATGCATGTCAAAGCGAAGAACACCTGGAAAAGAGTACGACACAAGACACAGAGACAACAGTAAGCAACACAGAATGCATAAGAAAGTGTATAACATCACCAGCACAACACATAGTACCACACATGACTCGTATTATGTATTTGCTGCCAGTAGCAACAAGGATACCATCCAACCACTCACACACATCAGGCTCAATGGTGTAAAGATTGCAGCAATGATCGATTCTGGGGCCGCAGTGAACATTATTAGTGAATCGGTCCTCAGTACACTGAGACCACGCCCACAGCTTAGCCCAGCTGATATACAGATATTTCCACATGGCAACACTAAACCACTGCCCATAACTGGTGCATTCACATGTAGCACAGAGACAGACAATAGAAAAACCATGGCAAAATTCTTTGTAATGAAGGGTGATAGCTGCTCTCTGCTAGGCTACGACACAGCTAAAGAGCTAGGCCTCATCAAGATCATCAGCACAGTATCTGCTCCAACCAGCCAAACAGTAGCAGATGAGCTCGTACAGAAATACTCAGAGCTGTTTGAAGGCATCGGCATGCTGAAAATTTTTCAAGTAAAGCTACACATTAACACTGACATCCAGCCAACCTGTCAGCCACACAGGCGTGTGCCTTTTCACATCCGACAGAAGGTCGAAGAGGAGCTGAAACGGCTTGAGAATGACAACGTCATCGAAACAGTCACAGGCCCAACACCATGGGTCTCCCCCATTGTGACGCCACCCAAGCCGAAGGATCCGGACAAGGTTAGAATCTGTGTCGACATGAGACAGGCCGAGACAGGCCAACACTGCCATTCGACGTGAACGACACATCACTCCCACCATGGACGACGTAATCCACGATTTGAATGGAGCTACAGTTTTCTCCAAGCTCGACTTGACTGCCGGTTACCATCAGCTAGAACTCCACCCAGACAGCAGGTACATCACAACATTCACCACACACCTTGGTTTGAGACGATACAAGCGCCTGAACTTTGGGATATCTTCAGCGGCAGAGGTGTTCCAGAATGCGATCAGCCAGACTCTGCAAGGCATCACAGGAGTGAAAAATCTGAGTGATGACATCATTGTGTATGGCAGAACACAGAAAGACCACGACGACAGCCTCAGAGCTGTGTTCCAGAGACTGAAAGACAGTGGGCTCACACTTAACAGGAAAAAATGTGAGTTCAACAAAGCTAAACTAGAATTTTTTGGGTTCATTTTCTCAGCTGGTGGAATCTCAGCTGACCCCAAAAAAATTGCTGCCATTCAACAGGCTAGCGATCCACAAGACCCGACTGAAGTCAGGAGTCTGCTTGGTATGGCGAATTACTGTGCTCGTTTTATCAAGGACTTTGCTTCCATCTCTGCACCACTACGTGAGTTGACCAGGAAAGATACACTGTGGCACTGGAACCCTGAGCACGCCACAGCGCTACAGGCGATCAAAGACAGCCTGACCAGCAACACGGTAATGTCATACTTTGATCCAGCCAAAGACACAGAGCTTGTGGTAGATGCTAGCCCAGTCGGCTTAGGCGCTATTCTCTACCAAAAGAATCGAAAAGGAGAGAGGCACACGATAGCATACGCCAGCCGTGCTCTCAGTGACGTAGAAAGACGCTACTCACAAACTGAGAAGGAAGCATTGGCCATTGTGTGGAGTTGTGAACACTTCCACCTGTACCTGTATGGCAACCCTTTCATCCTGGTCACTGACCACAAAGCCCTAGAGGTCATATGGAACAACCCGCGTTCAAAACCACCTGCACAGATTGAAAGATGGGGACTGAGACTACAGCCCTACAACATCAAGGTAGAATACAGGAAAGGCGCAGAGAACCCTGCTGATTACATTTCCCGTCACCCCATCTTAATGCAGACAGGCGAAAACACAATAGCGGTGAAAGTTGCAGGAGTGTCAACTTTGTGGCTGAGTATGCCACACCCAAAGCTATGACTCTCAACGAGATAAAAGAGGAAACACTAAAAGACCACATCCTGCAAAAGGTTAGTACCCACATCAGAGACAACACATGGCACAGAATCACAGACGACACACAACATGCTGAAACACTGAAAAAGTACAGACAGATTAAGGAGCTCACCGTGTACCACACTGATGACATCATCCTGCGAGGTACAAGAATTGTCATCCCTGCATCCCTCGAGCACAGAGTGCTACAGCTAGCCCATGAAGGACACCAGGGCATTGTAAACACTAAGACATTGCTCAGATCAAAGACGTCGCCTGCAGAACTGTTGTTCCAGCGGAAGATCCACACAAAGATCCCGCTAATCACCACAACCTGCGATGGCAACACTGATCACATCATCAGAGAGCGGGACACGACTGCAAAAGCAAAAATGAAGTCCAACTCAGATGCGCGCCCGAGGGCTAAGCCAAGCACATTCACTCCTGGTGACAAAGTCATTTACAAACAACCCAAGCATAACAAATTCACTACCCCATTCAACAGCAAGCCATTCGCTGTGTCAGAGGTCAAAGGCTCCAAGATCACAGCGACCAGAGATGGCCATTTCATAACAAGGAATTCTTCCTTCTTTAAAAAGATAATTTCTGAGACAGAGGATGCGCTCACAGATCCTGATGAGGAGAATGAGGACACTGTTGTTGTTGCACCGAGGTATCCCTCTCGAGTCAATCGTCAGCGCCCATCTTACCTAAATGACTATGAGCCTGTTTAAAGAATGTCCACATTTAATCCAGTTGCTTGTCTAATAGACTAGTTTAAATGTTTCTAAGTACTGTTTCTGTGTTCAAAACTGTTTACACAATACATATGAATGTATTTCAACGATTGGAGGTGCTATCCTATGTGATACTGTTAATTCTAAGCATACTGATAAACTACCTTAATGTGAGTTGTTTCAACACAGACCTGAATCATATGTTTATACTTTGTACTGCCGAGTTATGTATACGAATAATATGGTCATTGCGGTTAACAAGTAAATCAGTTACGTGTATCCAAGGCAATGGGTCTGGTTGTTTAAAAAAAAAAAAAAAGAGAGTGTTGTAATGTTCGGTTTGCAACATTAGTATGGTGTTTACGACAGTGACGTATTGTGGTACGACTGCCGTCATTCGTGGTGTACAGGATGTAAACATTAGCCCGCGTGAGCTACCACGAGACGGCTACATGTATGATATCTGTATGTGTGATAACTGTCGAACATATCGTCACAGTAAAGGTACTAAATACTCGATCTACGTCTGGTCATTATTCAAACACTGAGCGGGAACATCACAAAACGAACTGTAATTGGTTGTTTGACATGTCGGTCAAACGGCCTTATGGGCGGGCCTTGGCCAAAGAAAGCTGCTATGAATTCCAGACCTTCAGCCGTCAGTCTGAAGGTCTGGCTACGCGAGACTAGACAAGATGCCACTGATGAGTCCTGCTGACTTCAACATTCACAGGAGACTGTACATGAACATGGTAAAGTGAAAAATCAAACACCTTGGAAATGACAGGTATGTACTATGTTTCAGGAATGGGACAATGCTGTGTGACTGTGCAAGACTCTGTCTTTAGATCAGTGTGTTTACTAATGTGCTTTTTTGTCCTTTGTTGTGTATCTTTGGATTATGTTGTGTTGTAAATAAATCCAAACAACCTAAAAGCCATTCTTTTTTAAATCTCCTCATTCTTTGTGCAAGGCCCCTTATAATGATATGGCCTGATAGCACCTAATAGGGCCATTATGGGAGGGTCTTTGTCTTTCTCAGGTGTGAAATGCCATACATATTAATGAGAGATCACGCCTCCTCGCATAAAGCTTTCTCAAACAAAACACATCATACACATTCTAAAAGACTTTATTGACTTATCTGAATGAGTAGTCAGGATGATTCTCACATAGTTTTGGAGCAAATATTCTAGACTATGTGATACAATTTTCAAAAGTCTTGTGAAGAAATAATCAATATGTGTTTTGTGGCCTTATTTCAGAAACTTTTATTTTTAAGTTTTTCAATAACCATGCATAAATAATATTCTCTCAAAAATACAAACATGTACATACATGTTGCTCACATATTATGGTAGCCCAGTTTGTGCTATATAGAGTGAATTTACACCTTTGCCATTAACATGTTTATAAATAACTGAAAAAAGCACAAATGTCAGTGCATGTCAAAACATCCCAAGGGCCCCAAAAACCCCTTGGTCCCCAGAGGGTTAAACTGGTGCCAGACTAAAATGTATGTATATATATTTGGCATATATATAGGCTATAGACCCCTTTTCAGTTGGTAGACATGGTGATGTTTTTTTGTGGGCAGAGCTTAGGTGGTGGCAGAACGATCCCTCTGGCCGCTTCCCTAACGTTAGTTTGCAAGTCTTGTTTTTTACAATGACTGGAGAAAATCCGATTTTATCTTAATGTGCAAGGTCACTTTTGGTCAAAATAGGTCAAAATTGTCTCTGCTCCGCCTTGGTCGCTTGCATCACCTGATTCGTCACGGCCACCTGCAAAGCCTGTTCCGCCCTGGCCGCTAGAGGAGTCTTCACCGCCGTGGCCGTCTGACGACTCTGGTCCGCCGTGGCCACCCGAGGAGTCTTCTCCGCCATGGCCGTCTGAGGGCTCTTCACCGTCGGGGTCTCCTGAGAAATCTTTACCGCCATGGCCGTCCGAGGTCGCGGCTCTGCCGTGGCCGCCCGAGGAGTTTTCACCGCCGTGGCCGTCCGGGGGTTCTTCATCGTTGGGGCCGCCTGAGACGTCTTCACCGCCATGGCCGCCCGATGAACTGTCGTCTTTACCCTGGTGTCATGCACAGCCTGTATCCCCCGGTTCATTGTCAGGAATCTAGACCCTCCCGTCCCTCCCCGGTTCCTCTACCTCCATTCCCATCTCTGCATTGGTGTCTTGATTTGCTTGTTTTGTTTTTGGTGATCTTGTACGTTATGTGTTCTGTCTGGTTTTGGTGTCCCTCCTTGGGAACGCCAGGTGGCGTCCCTTTGAGGGGGGGTAGTGTCACAGTTCTGTCACCTCGGTCTGGGTTTTCCCTTGGGTTAGTGACAGGGCTGTGACACTCCAGGTTTGTCATGTGTTTATGTTAGTCTGGTCCTATGTGAGCACATGATTGTCTTGTTGTTCTTGTGCCATGTGCTCTCTTGTCAATCGTCCAACCCCGCCCATCTTGTTATCTCGTTATTGTTTTATTTCCCATACCTGTCTGCCTCGTTTACCTGTTATGTTGTTCCCTATTTAATCTCCTTGTGTTTGTAGTCTTGTGCCGATTCGTTGTACATGTTGCGTGTTCCTTGTATCTTCCCGTTTGGTTCCTGAGCCTTGGAGGTTGTACCTTTTCTGTTTGTCGTCCTAATAAATCACTCTGCATTTGAATCCACGTCTCTCGCCTTGCGTCACGTAACACATAAAGCTTTCTCACACAAAATTGTCTTACAAATTTTAAATCATTATATTGTCTTATCTAAATGAGCAGTCAGGATGATTTTCACATAGTTTTGAAGCAAATATTCTAGGCTACGTGATACAATTTTCAAAAGTATTGCGAAGAAATAATCAGTATGGGTTTCATGACTTTATTTCAGTGACATTTTTTTTTTTTCACAAACCACGCATAAACGTCATTATATCAAAACTACAAACTTTTACATACATGTTGCTGACATATAATTGTAGCAGAGTTTGTGCTGAATACAGTGTAAATAGACTTTAGCCATGAAAATGTCACAAGTAACAGAAATAAGCAGAAATGTCAGAGCATGTCAGAACACCTCCAGGACCCAGAAAACACCTCAGACCCCAGAGGGTTAATGAGCCGAAGAGGGCACACATCACTCCTCTCCTCACAAAATTGCACTGGTTGCCAGTTGCCGCTGGCATCAAATTCAAGTCACTGACATTTGCCTACAGAACAACCACTGGCTCTGCTGCTCCCTTTTACCTAAACTCATTACTTCAGACTTATGTGCCATCCAGAAACTTGCGCTCTGCAAGCGAACGTCGTCTTGTGGTGCCATTTCAAAGAGGCACAAAATCTCTTTCTCTGACCTTTACCTTGACTGTTCCCTGCTGGTGGAATGATCTGCTTAACTCAACCAGAGCTGCTGAGTCCGTAGCCATTTTCAAGAAACGGCTGAAGACGCATCATTTTCGGCAGAACTTGATCCAGTAATACTAACACTTTCTCTTCTCTTCTATTAAAAAATTAAATTACATGTACTGCGTTAAATTAAGCTGAGAAGGGTCATAGCACTTGCATATTGTTTTCCTACTGTTAGTTTAACTGCTTCTATTGTTCTCATTTGTAAGTCGCTTTGGATAAAAGCATCTGCTAAATGAATAAATGTAAATGTAATGTAAATGAGATGGTGACCCATCCATGGGCACCGAGCGACCATCCATGATCGCTCCCCAGTCCGTGAGGGAAGCATCCGTCATAAGCATTAAGCAACGACAATGAGCTCCCAGTACAGGACCCTGGGACAAGAAACAAGGCTTCGCCACATAACAAGGGCACGTAAGCATCGCCGCGTGATCCTGATCATTCGAAAGGGAAAACCCTTTGGTCCTGAGCCACCACTGCAGGGGTCTCATATAAAACAGGCCAAAAGGTATCACGTTGGACGCTGCTGCCATCAGACCCCACAGTCTCTGAAACTGTTTCACAGTGAGTGACTGGCCTAGCTTTATTCTTTTCACAGCCGACAGGATGTACTCTATGCCTGCAGGTGAGAGCTATGCCAGCATCGACATTGAGTCCCAAACCACGCCTAGAAAAGTGGTCCTCTTTAGTGGAGAAAGCACACTCTTTTTGGCATTTAGCCATAACCCCAACTCTTTCATGTGGGCGAGAACGACATCTCGATATCGAACCGCCAACTGATCCAACTGAGCCAGAATCAACCAATCGTCGATGTAGTTCATGATGCGAATACCCTGCAGGTGCAGAGGCCCCAGAGCTGCATCTACGCATTTCGTGAAAGTGCGGGCTGATAGTGCTAGGCCGAATGGAAGAACTCGATATTGATATGCTTTGCCCCTGAAAGCAAACCTCAGGAACTTCCTGTGATATGGAAGGGTGGATATATATAGAAGTATGCGTCCTTGAGATCTATCGTGACAAACCAGTCCTCGGATCTGATCTGTGGCATGATTTGTCTCAAGGTTAACATTTAGAATTTTTGCTGCATGACTACTCGTTCAGCACTCGCAGATCCAAAATGGGATGCAACCCCCCATCCTTCTTTGGAACTATGAAACACCCACTGTGGGGGGGGGGGGGGGGGGGGGGGATTTCATACCTTTCATTCCTTTCTCCAGCAGGATTTTCACTTCTTGTTCCATTACCAGAACCTGCTCGGGGCCCACCACGGTGGATAGGACCCCCATAAACCTGGGCGGGCGAGACACAAACTGTATTTGATAACCCTTTTCTATGGTCTGCAGGACCCAATGAGAAACATTTGGCAGTAGCTTCCATGCTACCAAAAATTCTACTAGAGGTACCAGCCTCTCGAAACTGGCTTCTGGGTTTTAGTTGCACAATCAGTAATGGCGAACCGGCAGGTAACGACCAAACTGAATGCTTTGGGACCCTCCTCGGAGGGGGCGGGCATCCCAGGACCACTATGTTTCCGGGTGGACCATGAGATATGTGCTCGCTGGAGACTGTTGCGCCCCGAAACACACAAGTTGGCGGAGTTAGCATAACGGTCCCCACAGGGCACCGAAGGGCAGCGGGCACAGTATAATGAGGTGTTAACCGCTTTACTTCGAAGGACTGCTATTGCTAGGAGGTGCTATTCATTTTCCCCCAGGAATTTCACCATTTGGTTCCTCAGAATTAAATGCAGCCAAAGATCAACCAGACAAGTAAACACGGTCTGGATGAAAGGCTGAATACTATATTAATACAGACATCTAACTCCTCAGAGATCAGATAAGTACATATTTAATTTTCTCAAAAATTAAATGCAGCCAAATATCAACCAGACAAGTAGAAGAAAGGCTGAATATAGTGTATTAATACATACATCAACTCAGATGATTATTTAACCCTATGGGGTCTGAGGTGTTTTCTGGCTCCTGGAGGTGTTCTGACATGCTCTGACATGTGTGCTTATTTCTGTTACTTGTGATATTTTCATGGATAAAGTCTTATTACTCTCTATTCAGCACAAACTCTGCTACAATAATATGTCAGCAGCATGTATGTAAAAGTTTGTAGTTTTGAGATAATGACGTTGGTAATATGCGTGGTTTGTGAAAAAAAAAATTGTCACTGAAATAAGGTCATGAAACCCATACTGATTATTTCTTCACAAGACTTTTGAAAATTGTATCACGTAGCCTAGAATATTTGTTTCAAAACTATGTGAAAATCATCCTGCGTACTCACAAATTTGAAATCAATATATTGATTTATCTGAATAAGACATGTTTTGTGTAAGAAAGCTCTATGCGAGGAGGCGTGAATCATCATGAATATTGACGTGTTTCCCACCTGAGAAAGACAAAGACCCACCCCATAATGGCCCTATCAGCAGGCCCTATCATTATGAGGAACCTTGCACAAAGAATGAGGAGAGATTTAAAAAATAATGGCTTTTTGATTGTTTGGATTTATTTACAACACAACATAATCCAAAGATACACAACAAAGGACAAAAAAGCACATTATTGAACACACTGATCTAAAGACAGAGACTTGAACAGTCACATAACTTTGTGCCATTCCTGAAACATAGTACATACCTGTCATTTACTAGGTGTGGTTACAAACCAAGGTGTTTGATTTTTCATTTTACCATGGTCATGTACAGAGACTCACGTGAATGTTCAAGTCAGCAGAGCTCATCAGTAGCACCTCATTGCAGTACACAAGATCCAGGGGGCGGAGTTGGATCCAGATCTAAGGGGTGGAGATGGGTAGGATTAGGGATCAGGGGGTGGAGATGGGTAGGATTAGGGGTGGGGATAGGGATCAGGGGGCGGAGATGGGTAGGTTTAGGTATATGTAAGGTGGGAGGAGTTGGATCCCTGGATTTCGTGTTCTGCAGTGAGGACCATCTCGAGCTCATCAGTGGCATCTGGAGCCTGTAAAAAAAAACAAAAAAAAAACAACGGTGAACATGCTGATATCAAGATAAACTATAGGCTGCACGATTTTGGGAATACATTTTAGATTTTCTGGTTAAAATTGTGATTTAAAATTTACAAAATACATGTGTGTACATGTATACAATATACACTCACCGGCCACTTTATTAGGTACCCCATGCTAGTAACGGGTTGGACCCCCTTTTGCCTTCAGAACTGCCTCAATTCTTCGTGGCATAGATTCAACAAGGTGCTGGAAGCATTCCTCAGGGAGTTTGGTCCATATTGACATGATGGCATCACACAGTTGCCGCAGATTTGTCGGCTGCACATCCATGATGCGAATCTCCCGTTCCACCACATCCCAAAGATGCTCTATTGGGTTGAGATCTGGTGACTGTGGAGGCCATTTTAGTACAGTGAACTCATTGTCATGTTCAAGAAACCAATTTGAAATGATTAGAGCTTTGTGACATGGTGGAAGTAGCCATCAGAGGATGGGTACATGGTGGCCATAAAGGGATGGACATGGTCAGAAACAATGCTCAGGTAGGCCGTGGCATTTAAACGATGCCCAATTGGCACTAAGGGGCCTAAAGTGTGCCAGGAAAACATCCCCCACACCATTACACCACCACCACCAGCCTGCACAGTGGTAACAAGGCATGATGGTTCCATGTTCTCATTCTGTTTACGCCAAATTCTGACTCTAACATCTGAATGTCTCAACAGAAATCGAGACTCATCAGACCAGGCAACATTTTTTCCAGTCTTCAACTGTTCAATTTTGGTGAGCTCTTGCAAATTGTAGCCTCTTTTTCCTATTTGTAGTGGAGATGAGTGGTACCCGGTGGAGTCTTCTGCTGTTGTAGCCCATCCGCCTCAAGGTTGTGCGTGTTGTGGCTTCACAAATGCTTTGCTGCATACCTCGGTTGTAACGAGTGGTTATTTCAGTCACTGTTGCCCTTCTATCAGCTCGAACCAGTCTGGCCATTCTCCTCTGACCTCTGGCATCAACAAGGCATTTCCGCCCACAGAACTGCCGCTCACTGGATGTTTTTTCTTTTTCGGACCATTCTCTGTAAACCCTAGAGATGGTTGTGCGTGAAAATCCCAGTAGATTAGCAGTTTCTGAAATACTCAGACCAGCCCTTCTGGCACCAACAATCATGCCACGTTCAAAGTCACTCAAATCAACTTTCTTCCCCATACTGATGCTTGGTTTGAACTGCAGGAGATTGTCTTGACCATGTCTACATGCCTAAATGCACTGAGTTGCCGCCATGTGATTGGCTGCTTAGAAATTAAGTGTTAACGAGCAGTTGGACAGGTGTACCTAATAAAGTGGCCGGTGAGTGTACACATCCAGTGAGCGGCAGTTCTGTGGGCGGAAATGCCTTGTTGATGCCAGAGGTCAGAGGAAAATGGCCAGACTGGTTCGAGCTGATAGAAGGGCAACAGTGACTGAAATAACCACTCGTTACAACCGAGGTATGCAGCAAAGCATTTGTGAAGCCACAACACGCACAACCTTGAGGCGGATGGGCTACAACAGCAGAAGACTCCACCGGGTACCACTCATCTCCACTACAAATAGGAAAAAGAGGCTACAATTTGCAAGAGCTCACCAAAATTGAACAGTTGAAGACTGGAAAAATGTTGCCTGGTCTGATGAGTCTCGATTTCTGTTGAGACATTCAGATGTTAGAGTCAGAATTTGGCGTAAACAGAATGAGAACATGGAACCATCATGCCTTGTTACCACTGTGCAGGCTGGTGGTGGTGGTGTAATGGTGTGGGGGATGTTTTCCTGGCACACTTTAGGCCCCTTAGTGCCAATTGGGCATCGTTTAAATGCCACGGCCTACCTGAGCATTGTTTCTGACCATGTCCATCCCTTTATGGCCACCATGTACCCATCCTCTGATGGCTACTTCCACCATGTCACAAAGCTCTAATCATTTCAAATTGGTTTCTTGAACATGACAATGAGTTCACTGTACTAAAATGGCCTCCACAGTCACCAGATCTCAACCCAATAGAGCATCTTTGGGATGTGGTGGAACGGGAGATTCGCATCATGGATGTGCAGCCGACAAATCTGCGGCAACTGTGTGATGCCATCATGTCAATATGGACCAAACTCCCTGAGGAATGCTTCCAGCACCTTGTTGAATCTATGCCACGAAGAATTGAGGCAGTTCTGAAGGCAAAAGGGGGTCCAACCCGTTACTAGCATGGGGTACCTAATAAAGTGGCCGGTGAGTGTATATAATGAACACCAGGTTTGTTGTGCCTTGTAGAAATATACGTGTAGGGCTGCATAAAATAATAATAACAATAGCCTATAGCAGGTCTATAAATCGTTACAAATGAACACTTCAGTACCACTACACTAGAGAAAAATATATGGATTATCATATGTTACTTCAAATGTTTCCATTCGTTATGACGTAATGAAATGAGATTGGAGTAAGTAAAAGCATGAAGCCTAATGCTTTTCAAACGCACAGGGCGAGGGACTCAAACTCACAGCGTGTGCAGAGAACATTTACTGAAGCGATCAAGTCGCTCCAAACTATGAAACATTATTGTTACCACATAATGTGGTAACAATAATGTTTCATAGTTTGGAGCGACTTGATCGATAATACATATCTACGTTTGAGCAGATATCCACAAACACAGTATTTAACAGTAAACACTAGTCTAAACATTATAATATTCACCACATTAGAGTAAACACTCTTACTAGCCTACATTTATATCATGCTGTGTTTTATTATTGAACATAAAAATATCATTGTGTACAAGTATATAAATTTAGCATTAGGCTTCATGTTTTTAGTCCAATCTCATTTCATAAAGTACATTTTAGTCTGGTACCAATTTGACTAGTTGCTACAATGTAAAGTAGACATGTGCCGATATTCGGTAATGCGATAAATCACGGTGATGAATATGCACGATATTGTTATCGCGGGCACTTCAAAATACCGTGAAAAAGAATAGATCCGAATTTAGATTTTTAGAACGCGCATTAGCTTATTTTCCATCAACCGCTTAAAAACCACTGCGCATATGCAGCGCAAAACACGTGAGCACTCTGATGTAAACAATCCCCACATGTATAAGCACTGTGCATGCGGCGCAGTAGGCACTCTAGTCTAAAGTAAACAATCCTCACATGGAGAAGAAGTATGGTGGAAGGAGGAACGGTGCCGACGATTTATCCCCCTTCTAAAAGCAGAGCTGCCAACTCTCACGCATTCAGCTTGAGTCTCACACAACTGACACTTTTCACACGCTCTCACACCACACATCCATTTTCTCACGCAGGGAAAAATCGCGGAGCAAAGAGGACTAGACAGAGCAGGTTACTTTTGATATGAAAAAAATTATCATCTCTCGGGTTCTGTCCATTTTATTACGAAATTCAGACAATAAATAGCGTTTTGACACTTGTAAATGTGACGTGACAGATCGCTGTAGCGCCTTAGTTCAAGTAAACCGATCATCTGTTACTTTTTGATACAGTACAACTTACCGAAAGGTATATATACCTCATACATAATATCGATCATTCAATGTTTTTCAACCATGGAAAGAGGTCAATAAAACTACAGGAGAACAATTATGTCACAGAACGTTACATTTACCTAAGGAAAGCCATTTAATGACCAGCAGGTTAGTTGACTAGAAAAAATAGCTATAGAGAGGATTATTTTGCTAAATATGTGCACTGTATTACATATTTATTATATGTTTACTTGTCATTACATAATTGTTATTATAATGAAAACCGCATTATATTTAATTTCCCTCTGTATGTTTACAGCATTATGTGAGATATATTTTTTCTTGAGAAAAATTAACATGCAGGCTATCTACTGTAGCCTACCTAATATTTATCCAAATGAGTCAATATTGAATCAAGATTGAAATCAAATCCAAGAATTTAATTGAAATCGTTAAAATTGTGTTAAGCAATAATACAAACAGTAGCCTACCAGTCATTGTACCATGTAAACATTGTAACATGTTGTCACTAAACTTAATACAATTCTGTTTAGTTACCAAATGTTTTGACAATTACACATTGTGATGCAAGTTGTTGTTTTTTTTAGATACCCCCAATCCATCCGTTTCTCTTGTGCAATTAAAAAATCTTGATAATACCGTATACCGTGATAAAAGCTCAATCAATTAATCGCAGCATGAAAATTTGATACCGGCACATGCCTAAAGTTTATATTACAATAACATGCTTACTATTATAAGTGGACATGTCTTACAGCCAGAAATCAATCAGATAGAGAACTTGGTCTGGATGAAAGGTTGAATATTTTATTTTCATACATGCTTCTTTCAAAGCCAGAAAAATATTTCATTTAATTTCTCAAAATTAAATTCCTATTATAATCTCAAACACAAAAAGAACCATACATAATTAGTTTGCACACAATCCCCAAATTCCCATCTGCTCAGTTCCCTGCCCATATACACTCACCTAAAGGATTATTAGGAACACCTGTTCAATTTCTCATTAATGCAATTATCTAATCAACCAATCACATAGCAGTTGCTTCAATGCATTTAGGGGTGTGGTCCTGGTCAAGACAATCTCCTGAACTCCAAACTGAATGTCAGAATGGGAAAGAAAGGTGATTTAAGCAATTTTGAGCATGGCATGGTTGTTGGTGCCAGACGGGCCGGTCTGAGTATTTCACAATCTGCTCAGTTACTGGGATTTTCACGCACAACCATTTCTAGGGTTTACAAAGAATGGTGTGAAAAGGGAAAAACATCCAGTATGCGGCAGTCCTGTGGGCGAAAATGCCTTTTTGATGTCAGAGGAGAATGGGCCGACTGATTCAAGCTGATAGAAGAGCAACTTTGACTGAAATAACCACTCGTTACAACCAAGGTATGCAGCAAAGCATTTGTAAAGCCACAACACGCACAACCTTGAGGCGGATGGGCTACAACAGCAGAAAACCCCACCGGGTCCCACTCATCTCCACTACAAATAGGAAAAAGAGGCTACAATTTGCAAGAGCTCACCAAAATTGGACAGTTGAAGACTGGCAAAATGTTGCCTGGTCTGATGAGTCTGGATTCCTGTTGAGACATTCAGATGGTCAGAATTTGGCGTAAACAGAATGAGAACATGGATCCATCATGCTTTGTTACCACTGTGCAGGCTGGTGGTGGTGGTGTAATGGTGTGGGGGATGTTTTCTTGGCACACTTTAGGCCCCTTAGTGCCAATTGGGCATCGTTTAAATGCCACGGCCTACGTGAGCATTGTTTCTGACCATGTCCATCCCTTTATGGCCACCATGTACCCATCCTCTGATGGCTACTTCCAGCAGGATAATGCACCATGTCACAAAGCTCAAATCATTTCAAATTGGTTTCTTGAACATGACAATGAGTTCACTGTACTAAAATGGCCCCCACAGTCACCAGATCTCAACCCAATAGAGCATCTTTGGGATGTGGTGGAACGGGAGCTTCGTGCCCTGGATGTGCATCCCACAAATCTCCATCAACTGCAAGATGCTATCCTATCAATATGGGCCAACATTTCTAAAGAGTGCTTTCAGCACCTTGTTGAATCAATACCACGTCGGATTAAGGCAGTTCTGAAGGCGAAAGGGGGTCAAACACAGTATTAGTATGGTGTTTCTAATAATCCTTTAGGTGAGTGTATATATTGATGACCCATTATCTACACGTTGCCTCGGCAAACGCGAGATCTGAGCCAATAGATTCTTATTGGAAATATGCAGACAAATAATCTACACGCTGCCTCAGCAAACGCGCGATCTGTGTGGAAGCATATGGGTAGCAATATTCAATTTGAAATGTAATATGCAAAATGACAATGCAATATGTAAAATGGCAATGCATTTCTGTATTTACATTTACATTTTCCATTACATTTGTGCTACGTTGGTGCAAAATGAAAATGATAATACAATTATATAATTTACATTTGCCATTTCATACACTAGTTTTAATATGTAAATTGATTACATATTTTTAACACTTTATAAGTTGCAAAATTAAAATTAAAATGTATTACAGAAATGATTAGATATGTCTAACATGTTCAAGCAAAAACTGTAGCAAAATTATCATTTAAATGTTATTTTTCTTAATTGCATTTACACTCACAGTTAAGATACTTGCGATTGCATTTTCATTAAATGTCCCAAATTGAGCTGTTGCCAGAATTACACCATTATCTGTTGCAAGGCGGGACCAAGGGCCCCAGAAAAACACGTCGTCAATGGCGACTGGAAAAAGGTCTTGGTGCTCCAGCCCCTAAGATCCAAACTGAGGGTCTTGAAATTCATGGCTGGAAGGTCCCAGAAATTATTGCAGAGCTGCAAAAAGCTAACAAGTCTTTGAAACCATAGTTTGCTAAAATGTCTGAGGGAAAAGAAGCTGACTTGTGTGGGGAAAAGTATGTTATTATCAATGATCAGGAGTACATACAAACTCCTGATTCCACCCGTTTGGTTGTATCCCTACATGTTGTCGCCCCATTGTTTTACACTTAAAGGAACACTTTGCCCATTTCAACATTAATCTTTATTGAAAGTGGGTCATATATGTAGTCGAAATGTAAAAGAAATTTTGAATTTGCTGCCATTTTGACCGAGAAAAGACAGAAAATAACTTTAGGGCGCATTTGTATGTAAGACAACAACTCCCACAATGCACCACATTGCACAGCTCCGCAAGCCACTCCCACTAATCCAGAACAGCAGCGCAAACATCACAAATTACTCTTCCGTCTACAAGGCTAACATTAGCTGCCACCAGAGTTAGAAATTCATTTCACACAAAACTTCTAGTTAGTTGGCTGTGGCGAGCAGGACGAGGTAGAGGGACGTGAGAGGACGGCGCGAGGCCGGTGGCGTGAGTGATAATGAACGACACCTGTGAGACGCACCGGTCTCTCTCGCACCTCTCACCAAGGAGCGGACACATAAAACAAGGAGCGACGACAGGGCAGATCGAGAGAGGAACAGGCCTGATTTATGTTGTGTTTTGTTTCTGTTGTGTGTGGCCAGCAGTGAGGGGCTGCTGGCTTATACTTTTGTTTAGTATTTGTTTATTTTATTATTAAAATGTTTAAATGTTTGCCGGTTCCCGCCTCATTCTTCCCACAACAACGAACCCCGTTACATTGGCAAACTCATTAGTGAATTCCTCCTCGTTTGTATTTCTTTCTATATGGTGAATTATTGCATGATACCTGGATGTTCAGTCAGAACATATGCGGTGCGAAACTAGGATGGTTCACATCACAACACAAACGTCCGTGTGCTCGTCTGATTCAGAGATTTCGTCCAGGAGAAATTGCTATAGTTGAAATTCTCTGCAGCAGACGGACTCTATCTGTGTCCGTAGCACACAGCGAGAGCACAGGCACCAGCAGTCCGCCCAGCTCGAGCCAGTCCGGGCTCCTCGTCCGCGACAGGCAGCCGCCTCCTGTTCCTCCATCATCCTCAGCTGCTCTTCACTATATTGCGGCTCGTAAAGATAGCCACGAACACCGGATTTGAGCATCAGAATTTCAAAATCCTCTTCTTCCATATCATGTTTAGTTTCTTCCGTCATTGTCGTAACTTCCTATCTCCACAGCGCTTGTTAGCTTAGCTTCCAAACAAGATGGCGGATATTGCTTTCTGTATCTGAAGTGAAGTCCCACCCACTGATCTGTAATAGGTCTGTAGCGTGAGTGGGTCCCACACCCTGAATAAATGATGAGCTAGTGTTTATAGTCTCTACACTTTTCAATGAAATGTGACTTCCTGCTTATTATGACGCAAAATGACGATTTTTACGTCATAATAAGAAGGAAGTAAAACACTTAAATCCTTATTTCTCCCATCTCAGGGAAAAATAAAGGAAAAATCCATGATCATTATAATATATGACTGGGTTTCTAACAATATAAAGCTTAATGCAAATGGATGAAGTGTCCCTTTAACACACAGTATTCCATGGGCAGGACATATGGCACCCCAAAAGACCTATGCACGCATATGATTTCTCACGATTTATTTGGCCCTCCATGTACACTTATGTACAGACATACTGCACCACATGCCACACGTAAAAAAAAAAAAAAACAGTGCTGTGCGCCAACGGGGTGGGGCAGCTTTACTTTCTCTGCCAATGATATCTGTCCCATTTCAGCGCATCGCCATGGACATTGTGGGTCCTCAGGAAAAGAGCAGTGCAGGGCACCAATACATCATGGTTGTCCGCGATTATGTGACGAGGTATCCTGAGGCCTTTCCTGTCCGTTCCATCTAGCCTGGGAAAACCCAGACAACTTCCGGCAAATTTAGATTTGCTCTGAAAGTTAGTCTGGCAAAGAGCTCATTCAAGCCCATTTCCAATCCGTCGAAATCGCGGCACCAATCAGAAACGTTGGGGGGGGCTTTACACGATGACGACAGCGCTGGGATTTTGAAGCAGATTTTGTAGCCTACATTACAAAGATGGATGCCGCCGTCGAACATCACTCGTTCGAATCAGCTATCGCGTCTGTTTTAAGCGATTTGAACGTTTCCTTTTTGTTAAAAACCGAGCAAAGAACAACACTCGGAGATTCTCCGCCGCTCTGCATACGTCATCTCCTTCATCGCTCTGATTGGTTTTAGGTCTATCCGCGACGTCCGTTGGTGACGCCCCTCTGGAAATTATTTGTCTATGACGCTTTGCCAGACCATAACTCAGTTACAACTGAGAATGGTCTGGTTTTAACCAGGCTACGTTCCATCACTACGCCCAAGATCATCAAATGCTCTAGTCCAGCTGTTCTCCAGAGTGGTAATACCAGATGAAATTCTCACGGATCAAGGGACCAATTTTACATCACTACTGATGAATCTACTGCACTCCACAGCTAGGCATCACCGTGATAAAGACCAGGCCAAATTATCCACAGACCGACTGACCGGTGGACCGCTTTGACCAGATGCTCCAGATTATGCTTCGCAAGTTTGTGTCAGATACTGGAAGGGACTGGGACAAGTGGCTACCATTCTTGCGGTTTGCTTACAAGGAGGTGGCACAAGCATCGACAGGCTTTTCTCCATTCGAGCTTCTGTATAGATGGCGGGTTTAAAGAGGGTATATGCGTTTTTCTGAAATTTAAACTCGCGACTGACACCTGTGGCCAAAAAACAGAACTGCTCTTCCTTTCTGCTCACTCTCGCAGCGCGCGCTGTACGTGCACACTTCACTAACAGCATTTACAAGTGAACTGAAAACAACACAGTGCTATTTCAATGAACAGTTTTATCATGTATTACCTTTTCAGAAGAAAAAAAGCAATTTCTGGGTCACTTCGTATTCCCAACACAGATCTGAGCTCCCTCCAAGGCTCAAATGCGAAGCTGATGTTCACTCTAGTCCTTGCTCGGCGCCGGTCGCTCTCAATCTTCGATCTTTTTCGGCCACTTGTCAGGGGTTAACTTTTTTAGTCTTCTGTGGAGTTACTGTGGGTGTCCGAGTTGTCCTGGGTCTCTTCTGTGTATTCGCAAAATCCATTGCACTGTTTGCGAGAGTAGGCTACTTACTGACTAGCGGTGGTGCCAGAGTGATCTGAAACGTTTAACATGAACGCGCTTGACATCACGTCACAGACAGCGCGGGGAAAATCCGACCCGACAGAAAATAGGAAAAATAGGATACAGGCTTATAGGTGCACCCAATGTGAGCGGACAAGGTGTCAGTATGCTCATCAGGAGATGTTTAAGTCATAAATGGTAAAATAAAAAGACTATTGTTACGTTTATTTTGGGGGAAAAGCTGCATATAGCCCCTTTAAGGGCCACTGGATCTCCTGCGGAAGAGCTGGGAGGCCCCTTTGTCTGATGAGACAACAAATTCTGAGAAGGGCATTGTCCAGTATATCCTTGAGATGCGAGACCGCCTAGAGAGCTACGGGAAGAAGGCCCAAAAGAACCTCCGACTTGCAAGACTTGATATGACCACCACGCCAGATCCTGAGAACTGCAACCTGGACAAAAGGTTCTGTTATTACTCCAGACATCTACAAACAAACTGCTGATGAAGTGGCAAGGACCCTTCACCGTTGTTCGCAATGGGACCAGTGACGTATGAGATTCATCACCCCGACAAATGCAAGGCTACACAGACTTACCACCCTAATGTGCTGAAGGAATGGAAAGAGCCACCCAACAGACCTGAATTTCGGCTGATTCGTGAAGTGGAAGAGGATCAGGAGGACGAACAACCAGAACTGAAGGCAAGATAACCAGCACGATCGATCTGCTTCATTTGGAAGAGTCCCAACAGGCTGAGCTGCCCCACCTTCTGGATTGGTACACTTCGCTGTTCCGTCAGAGGCCTGGGCGGACCAACTTGGTACAACATCAAATCCACCTTCTTGAGCTGACACCTTCCTGATAGCGGCCGTATTGAGTACCTGAGAGGCTGGTGGCACCCCTGAAGGAGTAGCCCAATTGTTATCGTCCTGAAGAAAGATGACACCCTGCTCATCTGTATTGACTTCAGGAAGCTGAAAGCCCAATCACGATTTGATGCTTACCCAATGCCACGCACAGTGGATCAGCCAATCCGAATATATTACAACCCTGGACCTATGCAAAGGGTATTGGCAAGTACCCCTGGAGGAGGTATCCAGACCATACACTGCGTTCTGGACCACTGGGGCTATTGCAATTCACTGTTTTAACTTTCGGCCTGCGCGGGGCACCCGCAACGTCCTCAGATCCAAGACGCTGGCCTAAATGTGAAGATGTGGGTGAAGAAGAGGCCCATTGCATTCCTGAGCAGAAAGTTACTGCCAAGGGAAACCCCGTAAAATTAAGAACCACAACAGTAAAAAAAAACATAGGAACATTTTATTTATTTATTTATTTGACAGGGACAATGCAAACAAACATAGTGTCAAAACCAAGCATGTCACTGATGTGTTGCATATAAAGTTTATAGCTATTGCTAATTTTCAACTCCTGTCCCTGGAAGGGCTTTTATACACAATAAAATTTACATGATTAACTACTTCAATAAAAAAAAAAAAAAAAAAATAATAATAATATAAACATACATACATATCATATACAACTTTTATAATAATTAAAAATGAGTACACTTTTGGTTTATTTTTAACCAGTTTTTAAGCCTGGAAGTGAACATCTTAAAGTCAGGCACAGTCTTGATTTCAAAAGGTAATGAGTTCCAGAGTTTAGAACTCTTCACAGAGAAGGTCGTCTGTCCAAAGCTGGTCCTGCAGTATGCTATTTTACAGTCATGATTTGTGGAGCTCCTAGTGACTCAGATGTTGTCCTGTCTCTCAATAAATGTACTTAGTGGCTCAGGTGCTAAATGATTAATGCACTTATAAATTAGTTTAAGAAAGGAAAAATTACTAAAGCTATCAAAATTCATAAAATTATATTTCTTAAAGATGCTGCAATGATGATAACGTAATGGTTTTTTATCCAAAAGTTTTATTGCTCGATTATATAAAGAACCTATACGTTTGATTGCAGTGGGAGCGGCTTGTGCCCATGTTGTCATGCAATATGATATATGAGAAAATATCATAGCATGCATGTACAGCAGGGCTGCCTGACTTGGTATGTAGCTTTTAATTAGTTTAAAACAATTGAGATTACTTTGTAATGTTTTTAGGATTTTCTTTATATGTTTTTCAAATTTAAGTTGAGGATCTAAAACTAATCCTAAATATTTAAATTCTGTAACTGGATGAATTTCTTTATTTTGTAACTTAATATTAAATCTTCCTTTTATATCTATTTTTTTAATGGAAAAGCACATGGAAACTGTTTTTAGAAATTTAAAACTAACTGATTTTGAATGAGCCACTGTTGAATGTCAGACATACTAGTGGACAGTACAGCTGCAGCCTGCTCAGGTGACTTGGCGGGTACATAAAGAACTGCATCATCCGCATAGAGCTGACATCTGGCACCTGAGCAGTGCAGAGGTAAGTCATTTATAAAGAGACTAAACAGCAAAGGGCCAAGTATAGAGCCCTGTGGAATGCCCATTTTTATGTTTGAAAGTGCAGATACCTTTTGATCAACTTTAACACACTGCACTCTAGAGTGGAGATACGAAGTAAACCACAACACTGCCTCATTTGAAAAATTAAAATTTAACATTTTGGATAAAAGCAAACTATGATTGACCGTATCGAATGCTTTTGTAAGGTCGATAAATACGGCTCCTACCACATTACCTTTGTCTAGGGACTTTTTTACATTTTCAATTAAACAGCAGTTTGCTATTTCTGTCGAGTAACCTGGTCTAAACCCAAACTGGTGACAATGGAGGAGCTGTCTGGCTTCTAAATGGTCCACCAGTTGCACTACTACTACTTTTTCAATTATTTTTGATAAAACCGGTAAAATCGATATAGGGCGATAGTTGCTCATAGAGTTTTGGCTACCACCTTTAAACACAGGGATAATTATTCCTTTCTTCCATGCACTGGGAAATGTACTGGTTCTTATGGAGAGATTAATGAGATGGGTCAATGGTTTGACAAGAACATCTTTATAATTTTTAAGAAAACAACTATTCATCATAAAAATGTCATTTGACTTGGAATTTGAAAGTTTATTAATTATTTCTGCAACTTTTGCTTCCGACACCTCTTTAATATAAAATGAATCTGTTGAGGTGTCTCTCAATGAAAGATTAAAACGATTAACGGGCTGGAAATCTTTTGATAATTGTTCAACTGACTGTACAAAATAGGAGTTGAATTCATCAGCCATAGTGGCACGATCGGTTATACTATTGCCATTGATATTAATTTCTGTGATCTTTTTATGTTTATTTGATTTGTTAGTCAACTTGTTTAAATGCTTCCATAGTGAGTTATTTATGCCTTTGGAACTATCAATTAAATTAGTGTAATATGTTACTTTTGCTTTCCGCAACTCAAATACAACTTTATTCCTTAAACCTTTATAAATCAAGAAATCTGTATTGAGTTTAGATCTTAAAGATGTTTTCAAGGCTAAATCTCGCTTCTTCCTGAGAATCCGTAATTCATTATTTATCCAAGGCACCGTATAATCCTTTTTTTTTTCAATTTGATTTGCTTTGTAAATTTTTCCATCAGACATGTAATAGCTGTAGTCAAGGAATTACAACATTCCTCTACATCATCTAGTGTCAAAATTTGTCCCCAGTTTATATTTTTAAGTTCTCTTTCAAATTGTGCAGTTTTACATTTAGGAAGAATGAAATGTGTTTTTTCATGATCAGATTTACCAAAGTACTGTAGGCGCTTCTTCGTCAGTTTCCTAACACTCAAAGTCATGTTATGGTCGGAGAGTCCGGTAATCAAATTATAAGTCCTTGCAATTCATTCTGGTCTATTAGTAAATGCCAAATCAATGAGGGTCTTAGTCTGTCTTGTTATTCTTGTAGGTCCTTCAATCATTTGTCTATAGTTAAATTTTGTCATACGTGTTTTGAGTTTATGTTTACATTTTTTATCAGACCAACAAATATTGTAGTCTCCATACCATATTGTCTCTCTATAAGAGTCCAGTTGTTTAATTACAACATTTAGGTCATCATAAAACTTGACCTTATAAGAAGGGGGATTATAGAGGACAGCAATATTAAAATTCATAGTAGGTGATAGAGTTACATTTAATGCTAGACATTCCAGGGGGGTGTTCAATTCAATTAAGTGACATTTTAATTTGTCTTTAATGTATATTAATACTCCTCCTTCCTTACCTGTAATTCTATCCTTTCTAAAACACTGATACCCAGCAATGTCAATCATATTCGTTGGAATGTTTCTATGAAGCCATGATTCCGTTAAACAGAGATAATCCAAGTTAGAGTCCAGGAGAAGTGCAGAGACCTGATCACGTTTAGGGATAAGGCTGCGTATGTTTAACTGTCCACCTAATATTCCCTTTGGTTTGCACTTTACATCCCAAAGCACACGACGTGATTAGCAGTTTGAACTTGTAGATAATACCTTTGTTTCTGTGCAGCGCGACTATCCGAGCGGGTTTGTAGCGTGTTGACTGTTACCCCAGACTCAGAGACGTTAGCATGCTCCGCCATAGCTAACGTGGCTGCATAATCATCCGACCGAGAGCAGAAGCCCTCGGCGCCTCCTACAGTCGCAGTAGCTCCCGGTCCAGTCCTTAGCTGGGGATCAATCAAGCAGGATAACTCACCATTGTGTGCACATGTGATTTATTTAAAATAGGCTACTTATATTATTATTCCAATATACAAATATGATACTAAATTCCACAGAAAAAATAGTTTATATTTGTGACGTGCTGTCTTTGCATTTGACCATTGCACATTTTAAACAGGACAGGCATTGGCTGATTAAACGTTAGCCATACAAATATGTTTATAGTTGACAATGAATAGACAGGCCCAATATCAGCAAAACTAATCAATTATCCTAAAAAGAAAATAAATAAAAACTTATGATGAGTCCGACATATAATGAGGGGTTGTGTTAACAATAAAGCATCCGTCATTTAACGAATTTTAAAAACACGGATGGATAATAAAAAAATGCTTTCTGACATTTTGACAGAAAAAAAACAAACAAGAACAAATTTTTTATTTAGCACGTCAATTTTCATTTTACATCTCTCTCTGTTTGCACGCGTTCTTGTTTGTGAGGAGAGATCGCACAGCACAGAGACAATGGTACATTGTACTAACACGCTAGTTTTCATATAAAATAAATATGTAAAATAATTAGGAACTTTAGTTATTATTAACACAATAACATAACACATGCAGGCTACATTTCTCAACACTGAGAATGAATAAATAAACGCCTGTTTCTCCAAACTTGTGCTTGTCAGTCATCCACAAATCACAGCACTTTCATAATTACTAACGTTAAGCCATAGTAATTTCAATTTTATTTAGATTTATTGTTCAGCATTTGTCAATCATCCCCACTTGCTATTTAGGGAATGAACCCAGCGCTATGATTGGTCGAACTCCTCTTCTTTTGCTGTTGCTTGATTTGAGGACTGCGCATGCACAGAGGCATCATTAGGTTTTTGTGTAGTTTAGAGTGACAAATCGTACCAGCGTACTTTGAGTTATTTTTTACTATTGCAAAATGCGTACAGGTTGGCAGGTCTGGGTGTATAGAATCAGAATTCGGGTGACACGGAACGAGTGGGAGGAGTAGAGGGATCTTGGACTGAAGTTGTTGCTGAATCTGTGACAGGGTGGCAGATAAAAAAAAAACATCTTTAAAACAATATTGATTTAGCAATATTATATAAGATAAAAGTATAAATACCTTAAAATACGTCTAGAATTAAGTGTGTGTTCAAGTTCCTTTTATTAGCATAGAGTTTATTAGCTAGTATGTACACATTTCTCAAGGGAAAAGACAACTGACTGCTTTCTGCAGAATGAAAGCAGCTTCTTAGAGGACAATGGGTGTCCCTTCAGATAGTGCTCATTAAACTATTTTCCTTTTAATATTGTCAGTGCTCTTACATTCTCTGTTTCTCCTCAATCTCCTGGTGCTTTTAACAAGTTATACCTCACAAAAGTACACTAAACCAATCTCTGTTCTTATCCATCAGTGCTCACTACTCAGGCTTCATAGGAGCTGTAGCCTTATTGACTGTAAAGGTAAGATAATGCCCTGTCCTCAGGTTTCATTCATAAATTTAAAAAAATATTATCTCCTTTCACTAACCTGAGATGGTGACATTTATGTGAAAATTACAATGGCAACAAATTAAGTCTTTAAAGGCCTACATATACCCACAATTCTCAAGCTGTGACCCTAAGGTACGTGACTCACTCTAAGTAAGATGATCAATTTAGCAAATCATTAAAATAGTAATATGCAAATTGTATTATCACAGATTTCCCATAAGTTGCTCACTCAAGGACACTTATAGATGCTGCATGACTCTAAATCTTGCTCGAAGTCTAAGTCTGACTTATTTCCTCACACCCCCTCTCTTTCCTCTTGGGGCCTTAGTCTATGTCACACAAGCTATGAGCTATACCTGATTTTCTCACCTGATAATACTGGTTGCTGGGGTTGAGAAGTTAAACATAGCACCATATATAATTTACCAGACAATGTTATCTCTGTATTGGTTATCAGAATTATAGAAAAATATGGTTGGTGGTGTTGGCATTAGACATGGAAATGGCCTTATATTTAAAGCAATATGATTCTGCACTATTTGTGTAGCTTTTGTTAATGAAAACATACTATGAAACACAAGAGGCTCACATTGTTTGAGGTTATAATTTGAAAGTTCATCTAGTTTTTTATCTATATTGTCGTCTATACCCTGTAAAGGAAGGACAGAAGCTGCATCTGAGATGACATTCATGCAGAAATTACAATTACAGAAAAATTAATGCTGCAATCTTAAGAGGGGGGGAGAGGGGGAGAAGGAGAGAGAGAGAGGGGGAAGAGAGGGAGAGGGAAGAGGGGGGGAGAGAGAGAGAGAGGGGAGAGAGAGAGAGAGGAGGGAGAGAGGGGGGGGGGAGGGAGAGAGGGGGGGGGGGAGAGAGGGAGAGGGGGGAGAGAGAGAGAGAGAGAGAGAGAGAGAGAGAGAGAGAGAGAGAGAGAGAGAGAGAGAGAGAGAGAGAGAGAGAGAGAGAGAGAGATGAGCCAGTCTGACATGGCAAAAACAAAACATTCTTGGAATAGAAGGGGTCTTTAAAGTTTTCAGGGCACTGACCCCTTAGGCGATAAAGACATGGAGCAGGGACAAAATGTGTCGAACGGAGCTACATATTAAGCATATAGCCTTCGATATTAATAGAAACCAACCATATCATGGTTAATAATAAGTTACATTATGTTAAGACAGAAGATCAAAACTATGCACATTATTGTTGTTGCACATGCATTACTGTCTGTTTATTACTTGTCATTGTTGAAATTGATATTTTTGCTTCATAATAAACATGCTGTGGTAAAAATCACAATTCATTAGTTGTTTGCAGTTGTTGTAAATTATTTTAATGGTATTGTAGAGTCATACATTTTTATTTTTATTAATCAGATGGACAATTCAACATTTTCTGAACTTTAGCTACAATATTATTAAAAATTCACGTTTTATTTTACTGTCAGGTGGACAATTAAACATTTACTTGAACTTTAGTTTCAAGTTAACTAACAAGTTTAATGTAATGTGTAAGACACGGCTCCACCATAATAAGCACAGAAATGTACAGTGAGACAATAGGATTATTTATAAGTCATTACTTATAAATGGAATTTAAAAAATATATTGATACGAATATTTTTTTAATCTATTCGTATGCATTTAGACATGCCATATTTTTGTCATGTGCTATAGTTATCACTATGTCAATTGCAATTTCGAGAGTGAATCCGGCATTTATATGTAGATGTCACTTTCAAAACTTTGTAGCCTGTAACTGGCCATTGGTCCTCTTAGCAGCATGAAAAACAATACTTTTAATCAATGGATTACAGCTACAGCCTCAAATGCGTGATGGAGCGCTCACTTTACAATCACTAAAAAGCTGTCACTCATCTAAGTTCACGATCTCACACCGTCCCATTAAAATCAATGAAGTTTTCTCACACACTGCATAATGAATCTCGGTTACACTTTATTTTAAGGTGTCATTGTTACAGTGTAATTATATATTTAAGTACTGAGTAATATTAAGCAACTACATGTACTTACTATAGGGTTAGGGTAGGATTAGGATTTGGTTGAGGGTTAGTTGCATGTAATTATGCATAATTTACTGTTGTTACTATGGTAAGTACATGTAACATATGTAACAAGGACACTGTAAAATAAAGTGTTATCTGAATCTCTTACTTGTATCATGTCTTTGTTTGTTAATGCGAGATGAGCAGAACTCATCACTGAACAAAAACTCTGGCGTTGTGAGCGGTGCATAGTGGATTCAAAAATGAAACGCCTCTGATTGGCCATAGCGTTCAAGAGATCAACAAATATATCTGTGATTGGCTACAATTCTCACCGCTGCAAATAGAAACATTCCACATTCTCCAGGGCGCAAACTGAAAAACGAGCATTTGCCAAATCTGTTTCGCTAATAATATTATATTCTTACAGTATCAAATGAGGGTGCTCTACCTTTCGTTTCAGGGTGCTTATTTTTAAATTAGACTTTGTGATGTTTTTTTACCCACATTTTATTTTATTTGTTTAACATATTTGTGATCAAACATTAAATTGGCGGACCCCCTGCAGTACTGCTGCGGTTCCCCGGTTGAAGACCCTTGTGGTAGAGTTAATAACTAATAACGGTGCTATCTGAAACTGGATAGGCTTTCTCTCCCTGAAACCATCCTTCAATATCTTTTGTCGGACAAAGGGTGGTGCAGGAGAGTGGGCAGCATGTTTTTGTTCAGCCTCCTTTCATGGTGTGTTATTTTTAAATATGACTTTCTTGTCACAAATATTGCATCTTACTGTATTTTTTTCTGCTGTTGACATGTAGCACCACATCCTGCTATGTTTCCTTTCTGCCATTCTCTCTGTTTAATGTGGAAGTGTGCATCTCGTCTCTGCATGACTGCAGGTTCACTTAATTCTCGATACCAAAATACGAAAATGTATCGATACCAAATAAGTAGCTTGTGAGTATCAATATATCAATACTGCATAAGCATCGACACTATCTATATTAACCCAGAGAATAGTCACCAGCTAAAGTGCCCGTGATTACCACCAGAGGGCACACCACCCCGGACTATTGTCACACCATCAAGGATTTCATTACCCATAACCTATTGCCAGGTCTAATCAGCCATGATTGTTCACAACTGTTTCTGATTACCCCGTTACCCCTGCCTATAAAAGCCAGCTATCTATCAATCACTCTTTGCTAGGTCTTGTTGTTGTATCGACACCATTTCTGAGCGCTCTCTCAGCCCTAGTGTTTTGCATGTGTCCCTGGATTTTTTGACTGATAACCCTGTGCTTTTGACCGCTGTCTATTATATGGATTATGATCTTGGATTTTCCCATTAAAACTGCATTTGGATCCTCAACCTTCGTGTCTTGGAGCAGTTCGTTACACTAATAAATATACGATTTCGACAGCATATGATTTGTATGTGATTTTTTTTTTTTTTTTCTAAGCATGTTTATATGAGAAATGCTAAGCTGGGGGCTGTTCCATAAACCAAGATTAGAGTATAAGCCAGGCTTATTTCGGTTAGTCAGGCTTATTTTTGGTAGATTTGGTTTCATAAATCAAACTTAAAAAAGTTCAAACTCAGTTACCCTGGCAACTTATGCTGGGAAACTAGCCTGGTCCAGGGCAGGCTAACTGTCAGGCTAAGCCTCAGTTGTTACACAGATCCTCAACACTGACCGACAAGAACACAATGATATTACCACTGACAGTCTCTAATACCATTATTGGACTTTATAAATACACAGTATACAGAAAATCAACTTAAATAAGGCTACAATATAGACAATATAGACACATATATAAGGCGTTTTAAAGTTGTCCGTTTAGGACATGTCATTTTTGTAATAAAGACATTTTAATTAAGGAATGCCTCGGTTATCAGAGAATTCTTTCTCTACACTGTCTCTTTATATATATGGTAAATGGACTGCATTTATATAGCGCTTTCACAGACCCAATGGCCACCAAAGCGCTTTACATTTGCCTCACATTCACCCATTCACACACTCATTCATACACCATGCAAGGCGCCATCCAGCTCGTCGGGAGCAGCCGGGGTTAGGTGTCTTGCTCATGGACACCTCGACACTTGGTCAGGTGGAACCGAGGATTGAACCACCAACCTTCCGGTCTGTAGACAACCCACATGAACCACTGAGCCACTGCCGCCCCGAGAGATATATATATATATATCTATATATATCTATATATATATATTAATTATGTACTTTATTATGTCTTTCAATTCAAACACATTTAACACAATTATACAAATGGACAGTTCCTTTAAAGACATCATATTTTCCCCCAATAAATATTCCTTATTTTTCCTTCTACTTTTTTTTCTTTTGTGATAATACCAACACATACATATAAATAAAACAATAAATAAATATTAATAAAAATATAACATTCACATATATCAAACTCTTATAATGAATGACACATAATTCCTAATAGTTATTCAAGTAATATTATTTAAATATCAAATATTCAATATTAAATAAGTAAATAAATAAAATAACAAATAACTAGAAATAAAAGGGAAGGTTACATAAAAATTTAGTTAATGTAGGCCAATATATATTCCTTTTAGAGATTTTAGAGTTGCACATATCTTTTCAAAATGTATACATTTGTTCTTAATTTAATGTTATCCTCTCCATAATGTACTTTAGAAACTAAATCTAACCACTCATTTAAAACTGGGGATTCTTGCTTTCTCAAAAAAATTATTGCATTAAAAGCTGTAATTCGCAGCATTCTAAATAAGTATATATCATCTTTATAAAGTAGCATAGGTCCTATACCCAAAACTATATTTTGTATCTTTATATATTTAGTTTCTTAAAAAAAATCTTCCCTGAATTAGGCTACTTCTGTTCAATTTTTTTTTTTATTAGAAGTATAAAATATATGAGTGTAATGAGCTAGAAGTTCACTGCAACTTGTCCAACATCCTAAAGAGAAATTATTATAATTAGAAGATATTTCTAGTGTTATAAAATATCGCATATTAATTTTCCAAGCAAAATGTATATTTTAGTCAGAATTATTGCGCTCCTATTTGGCGCGCATGCGCGCAGCAGCGCTCGTTCAATATGAAGATTAGCAGCAAAATGGATACATTTGCACGACTTTCTAACATTTACAGATGGAGAATATAACTGTAAAATGTCATTTTTGCACTGAGGGGGAAAAAAACATGTCACAAACACATAAAACAGCACAAAATATACGCTGTTTGATGGTGGATCGATTTGATCCATCGACCTCTAGGGCTGCTTCAGCAACGCGTGCACACGCAATTATCTAGACTAGATAAACCTGGATCAAATTAGTGAGATCGCGTGAACTTCAATTACCTTTTATGGAACCACTTTAGCCCCAACTTATTTGTTAGGCTCATTCAAGTCCGGTTTTGGAGTTTAATCCCCGCTTTTCTAAGCTTCATTTATGGAACAGCCCCCTGGTGTACTAGTGATTAGCTTATTCTAAATTGCTTCAAATATCACATGTCTGTGCACCGGTGCCACTGCTCTCATGTGTTTGTCTGGCAGAGGTTTGCACCAACTGTCTGGCAGAGGTTTGCACCAAACCCAACGGGGTTTTTTTTGTTTCCGCCTATGAAAGTAGGCTAATTTGCACAAAACTCTTATTGTTGCCACTCTGGAAAAATGTATGGCAATTAAATATTCAGGGAAAGAGTAATGTGATTTTCAGAGAGAAATTATAAATGTACAAATTTCAATATATTTTCATATTTATCCCTTGAGGGAGCCCTCACTCAAAAAAAGCTTGGAGACTCCTGATTTAAAATCATTGTGTTAAAGGGTTAGTTCACCCAAAAATGAAAATTCTGTCAGTAATTACTCACCCTCATGTTGTTCCAACCCCGTAAGACCTTCGTTCATCTTCGGAACACGAATTAAGATATTTTTGATGAAATCTGAGAGCTGGATCACTCCTCCATAGGCTTCTTCAGGGATTGAACTTGCCGGCCTCGAAAAGTTATTAAAGACATCGTTAAAATAGTCCAAGTGACTACAGTGGCTCAATCTTAAGTTTATCAAGCGACGAGAATACTTTTTGTGCGCAAAAAAAAACAAAAATAACGACTTTATTTCAACTATTCATTTCCTTCTCTGTGGGCCTCGAGTCAGTTCACTAGTGTAATAGCGTAAGCTTCTGTTGACGTATTTTGTACGTCACACGCATCACGCACATGACCAGCGTCGGCCAATAGTGAGCCTACGTGTGACGTAGCTCTACGGAATCACACTACGTTAACTGACTAGAGGCCCAAAGAGAAGGACATGAATAGTTGAAATAAAGTCGTTATTTTTGTTTGTTTTTGCGCACAAAAAGTATTCCCGTCGCTTGATAAAATTAAGATTGAGCCACTGTAGTCACTTGGACTATTTTAACGATGTCTTTAATAACTTTTCGAGGCCGGCAAGTTCAATCCCTGAAGAAGCCTATGGACTAGTATGGAGGAGTGATCCAGCTCTCAGATTTCATCAAAAATATCTTAATTCGTGTTCCGAAGATGAACGAAGGTCTTACGGGGTTGGAACAACATGAGGGTGAGTAAATACTGACAGAATTTTCATTTTTGGGTGAACTAACCCTTTAAATGAGAAAAACATCAATTTACAAAAAGAAGCTTACATTTTTTACTTCTTTAATGGGTTTTTATATGGAAATATGAAAAATTATATTATAAATAATAAACTAAAACTGCGAATAGGTTGTGGTATATGTTTAAATGAGTAAGTTGAGTTATTCATTTGATTCGGTCAAACGGCTTATTTATTCAAGTAAATGGCTGCATCCAAAATCGCATACTTGATTGTTTATGGCAGGTGTGATGATGACTGACTGAGAGCAGGTGGGGACCAGAAGGGATGCTGGGAAGTGTAGTTCTGGTGACTGGGCTGGTGATTTAGGATTGTGACAATTCTTGGGAGGAGCTATACTGCCCTACAAAGGCAAAAGACCTTAACTCGCTAGGAACTGAGAATAATTACTTTAAAGATTTTTAGTTGTCCCGCCAAATTAATTATAGGTAGGACACTGAAAATCTGGCAATTAGATGTTTAAGTAATGAAAATTATCTACATAACAAAATTTTGAGCTTAAACTTGACTTTTGACCACTATTTTAAAGTTACTGTGCTCTGCCTTTGTATTGTCAGCAAAAAGTGAGAAGTCATGACAAGGCAAAAGGCAGTAACTTCCACATTATCAATATTTGGTTGCTGATCACCATTAACAAAATCATTATAGTAACACCTGTATAAAATCTAGTGATCATGGCATTTATTTTGTATGATTTACAATTACCTATAGCCTTCTACCTATAGTGCTTTGGTTGCATTTTGGTGGCCCTATTAATACGGATGTCACGGTACCAAAATTCCAGTAGTCGGTACCGATACCATTAAAATTGACGGTTCTCGGTACCAATTTCGGTACCACAGCAAAATTAGTTTGAACTATTTTTCCAATTTATTTAATTATTTAAAAAAAAAAATCAATTAAATTCAATGACTTTATTATTTAACGGTACATTTATGAAAGCATTGAAGGCTACATGCTGTTTAAACGAAAATATTGATGATATTGAGAAATATTGCTTATAAAAAAATCAAGTAAAAATAAGCAACCTTCTATGCACACATTTTTATTATTAGTAGTAGTATTTTTAATTAATGGAGACGTAGTTAAATCTATTGTACAGTAGCCTAATATAATTATTTCTGTCAATTTCTTTAAGTTAAACCAAACTTTTATTTTGACGGGTTGCCGTGAAGACCTTTGAGTTTCTGTGCGTGTATGATATGACGATAGTTTTTCTCAAATGAAACGGTAAAATGCTCATGAAGTGACTTGTAAGGGGTATACAGTCAAACACCCAGAACCAGATATGAAGAATGAAGACCCGGAGTCAGAATTATAAAAAATTAAAGAAAAGTTTTACTGAAGATAGTTTGCATTTTCATCAGCAGAAGTCAGCTTCAAGACTCACACAGGAGTTCGTAGGCCGCCTCCCTTACAGTTACAAAGATCACAGCAGTTATACCCTTTCCAAGGTCTAAGCTACGTCATTGCTTACAGGTTGAATGATTCTCATTGGCTAAGAAACATGAAAGCCTAAACAATTTAACACATGTGAGGAGATAGGGGTGCCTATCGCCATTAGTCAAGATAGTTGTCGTCCACTCATTAGATTTAGGTCTGTGGTGGCCTCGCAGGTTCGAGAAGGGCGCCGGGTTGTCTGGTCCGAACGTCCAGAACCTACATAGAATGTCATACGCACACACACACAAATAACAGACACTAGCAAATAACAGCTCCCATCAAGGCTGAAGAGAGTCTGAGCTCCTTATTATCAGTTAAGTATACCAAAACATAATGCTAAAACATTCACTCGTTTGGGAGAAAAACAGATAACTGGCATTTACTCCCAAGGAAGGAAATATACTGGAAAGAATACATTTTAATACAACAATTAAAGTTCGATATAGTAACGCTCAATATAGCTTGACCATATGTCCAACGAAGGATCATATGTGTCCACGCTGCCTTTAGGACCCTCTATAAACCTTTCTACTGATCCAAGAGAAAGAGACAAACGGCCTTGTGGGTTACGTGGCCTTCGTGTCCTGCGTGTACTACGTGCAATCTCAAAGTAAGATTGGAATGCACCTAAAAGAAACTGGTTACTTACATCACATGCATTTAAGAAAATATAATTTCACAAGCACAAAGAATATAAAAATTATTATGTGATAATGAATATATTTGATTATTGATTTTTATAAAGGAAGTATATAAGCATTCAAAAGGATATATGATTATAGATGTATTTGAAGAGGCAAGGGATTTTGACCAACCCTTCAGACTCTCGGAGATGAATTGAATCATGAATCATGTCACCATATCGTGAGGCAGCAGAGACTGAAAACAGCTCGAGCGTCACTCGTGCTTCAGTGTGTGTGTGTGTGTGTGAGGTAACGTTAAATGAAACCGCGCGTCTGCGCCGTTCATTCACACAGAGACAAGCAGAACACGCAGGGTTAATATTTAAATAGTCTTTTTGCAGTTTAATATACACAGACACCACATCAGCAGCACCGCCGGTCGCCATGTTTCAGCGCTTTCATGAAGAGGGCAACTTCACGCCCTTCGTGCATGCATGCGCATCCAGAACCGGGTTTGACCGGGTACTCGGTACCACCGGTACTTGGTACCGTGACATTTAAAATTTTCTAGTACCGACTTGGTACCGAAGTACTGAATAATTTGACAACACTACATTAGACATGACAAAATACCTCCATAGCGGTAAAGACTAAAGAGTATCTTCAAGTGGTACCGAGTGGCATAAGACTTGCTAAACACACGTTCAAAATGATCACGATAAAACAGATCCTCGCGCACATTCGACCCGGAGACTGGTTTATAGCGGTGGATCTGAAAGACACATACTTTCACAGGCGTTTACCGAGATTCGTGTTCGAAGGTGTCACGCTCCGTTCACGAAAAGTAGCCTATGCAGTGCTTTACCCCTTAGGACTCAGGAGGGAGCGCGTTCTGGACTACCTAGACCAAGTTATTAGAAATTTATTTTTATGAAATATCTTCATGAAAATAAAATTTAAGTTGGCATTGTATCAATCTAGAAATGCACTGCAGCTAAAGTCACATGTCTGACCATGTTATGTTTAAAATCTGAAAATGACAACTCTTGAACTCCGTATTTAGTTAAATGTTTTTCAAGATCATGTCATATGAATATATTTTCATTAGACTCTAAAATACAAACGTGCTCGGTTACTAACGTAACCTCGGTTCTCTCTAGAAGAGGGAACGAGTACTGCGTAATATCTTACGCTAGGGGAAAACCTCTTTTCCACGAGATATTGAAGCCAAAAATTATCCTTAATTTTGAATTAATGTAAATCGCGTTGCGGCAGCATGCAGACATAGGCAAGACGGCTCGCGCGCCTGTTGGCTGACCTGCAGCAACTGCAGCAGCCTATTGAGAGAGGCCCTTCGTGACGTCAGATCCAATGGGGGCGCTTAGCGCCCACTACATCACGTCCCACCGAAACGGGCGTGGCCTGGGCCTATAAATACAGCTCGGTGGGCTGATATAATATGGTTTTTCATCGCCGAAGCGAACCAGAGCGTGTTGCAGGCACGGCAAAGATACACAGTACTCGTTCCCTCTTCTAGAGAGTACCGATGTTACGTTAGTAACCGAGTACGTTCTCTTATGAGAGGTTCTCTTGTACTGCATAATATCTTACACTAGGGGAACACAGTGTAAAACGCCGTGTGTGCTGGGATCCAACACCAAAGTCCCAAGGGCAGGTGCCCGGGGCTCATATAGTGCATAAACACCAGGGACTCACAGAGAGGGGGGTCCACAGAGCTCGCCCAATACTCACTGTCCGACTCCAGGATAGAGCAGCTGGCCTCCTCTACAGATGCAGCTACCTCGTCGTCATCAATGGCGGAAGCGGCGGCGGACGGGCTCGAAAGTAAAGCGACTCGAGTGAAGCTGGTGAAGCTGGCGGGCAAACCGGCGAGCTTTCGCAGGCTGGAGAAGGCTCGGGGACCCGCTGAGTACGGCGCTTTTTACGGCGCGGCACTATAGCGGGAGGAAGTGCAGACTAGGAGAAAAATGTCCTCAGAGTCGCCATGGGCAATAGCTCGCAATGATGGCAGTCGCGGTCAGCGAACGCGAGAGCTGCATGATCCTCACCCAGGCAGGAAACGCAGATGACATGGCTAGGGATGGGAATTGAAAACCGGTTCCACTCAAGAACTAAATTCTAAATTTTACGATCCATCGATATTGTATGCCCTCGACCTTAACGAGTCCTCTTATCGATGCTCCTGCTCTGAGTCAGCCATAGTATGTATACAGACCGTGAACTCACAACTGTCCCTTTTGTCCTTTATCAAGCACCATAGCACGGCGTCCAAAGTGAATTTTTGTACTGCCAAAGTCTTATTTGATCGGTGAGTAAAATTGTCTCTCTCTGGTAATGTAGATGAACCGCTGCGCTTGTGACAGGGCGCATGTTAAACTGAACGAGCAGAGAGAGAGCCCCGGTCGCGCGCGCACACTCTCTCTCTTCGGAGCAAGGCGAAAGTAGGCATCACCGTCTCAAAACTAAGCGTTGTCTTCCTCTCTCTCCCTCGCACATATTAATCAAACTAAACGACACGATGGTAAGGTCGGGAGACTAAAGTTTCATGTGGAGCATTCGAAGATTTGTTTTTCCTGAATTGCCGCTGGGTGTGAATTGTGCTAAAATACGTTGCCTTATCTTCTCTGAAAAGTGTTCCGCACATTCAGCTGACATAACCACAATTCAAATAAATGAAAAAAACGATCCAGTGATGAAATGTTTTCTGTGATGACACATCTTGTGGGATGTCCCAACCGCCGGCACACGTCCGATAATGACACGTCCAATTCGCGAACTAATGACTCATTTGAACCGATTCGTTTAAATGAATGGTTAAAACAACTGATCTTTCCAACACTGAACTCACGGGACGTTTAATCGGTGTATAACTAATCGGTAACACTTTACAATAAGGTTCCATTTATTACATAAATTACATAAAAAGTACAGTTTGCTTAGTCAAGTGTAAGCTTTAAAACAAATAAAACCACTTGTTTTTTCCCCCGAAAAAGACTACTTTTTCCCACACAGTGCTATCAGGACTCGATAAGAGAATCGTTAAAGAATCGGATCGATAAGCAGAATCGTTAGTGGCATTGATATTGATAAAATCTTATCAATTCCCATCCCTAGACATGGCGGTCCTCGTCTCTGAGTGCGGCTTGGCACGAGCCACAGGAACGAGACATCTTTAAAAGATGCTTGCTCTTTTAGATAGAGTGTGAGTCGCGGCGGCGAACACACACTCGGCAGAGTAAAAGGATATATACTCCGGAAAGCGTAGCAGGTACGTAGAGCCGGACAGTAACGGACAGCCGGAGAGTACATTTAATTGAGTACAATTTTGAGGGATCTGTACTTTACTCGAGTATCATTTTTGGGGATTACTCATGACTTTACTCAAGTACATTTGAGAGGCAAATATTGTACTCTTTACTCCACTACATTTCTATCCATAACCGTGAGTACCCGTTACTTCTAAAAAAAAAAAAAATAATAAAAAAAAAAAAAAAGTCAAAAAGAAAAATCTCGGAAACCCTCAATTTGTTGTTTCCCTCTCAAACGTGATTGGATTGTGCAGGCACCACTGATTGGGACAGCCTATCAGCAATCACCTTCAGCTTTCCGCCAAAGTCAACTCCATGGTCAGATTTAGATAAGAGACGAAACAGGTTCAAATGTGGGTGCAAAAAATCCATTAAAACACTAGCAGAGGTTTGTCAGAGCGTTGCCATTGTGCATTGCCTTGTGGGCAAGTGAGAAATGTTAAATAAAGCAACATGGTAAAAAGATGAAAATGACTTGAATTAACTTTCAATTCCTTTTAGATTTTCAAAGGTATTAACATTAACATTTTTCATAACTCCATGTAGGACGTTTCTGTACATAAATGTAAGCACGGTTCACGTACCTACCCCGAAGTGATAATAAAATTCTGTATCAAATTTATAGGCAAAGACAAGTAGTTTGTTTAGGCATGGTTTGTAGGGAATTACAAACCTGCACAGTGCACACATATTCGAACACACTGAACTATAGAATCAATTCTTAACGCGCATGTGAACGCCATCACAGGTTCAGTTTAAAGTCTATTTAGAGAGAACGGCGTCGTCTTAGCGGCCCCTAATTTAATAACAAATGATCATTTCAACGGAAGTGAATCAATCAAAACTAACTTTAGCTGGAAATAACATTATTCAAGAATCGCTATAAAGCCAAAACAATCTCTGTTACCTTAAATTATGTTTATCTCTGTAAAGCTGCTTTGAAACAATCTACATTGTTAAAAGTGATATATAAATGAAGATGACTTGACACTGTGGCAGTAGTAATGCAATATTTAGAAAATTTACTCTTGATACTCAAGTACTTTTAAAAACAAGTACTTCAGTACTTTTACTTAAGTAGACATCTGACTGTAGTGCTTTTACTTGTACTTGAGTAAAATTTAGCAAGGGGTATCTGTACTTATACTCAAGTAACGAAGCTGTGTACTCTGTCCGCCTCTGCAGGTACGGCGACTGAAGGCGGCGAGATGAAGGCCAGCGGCTTCAGATTCAAAGGCTCGTCCCGCAGAAGGCTTTTTCTCAGACGGCGCGGCTTCTTCACTCCGGATCCAGCGATGGGTGAGCTTCGCTGAAGAGATGAAAAATCAGATTATATCAGCCCATCGAGCTGTATTTATAGGCCCAGGCCACGCCCGTTTCAGCGGGACGTGACGTAGTGGGCGCGAAGCGCCCCCATTGGATCTGCCGTCACGAAGGGCCTCTCTCGATAGGCTGCTGCAGTTGCCGCAGGACAGCCAATAGGCACGCGAGCCGTCTTGCCTATGTCTGCATGCTGCCGCAACGCGTTTTACATTAATTCAAAATTAAGGATAATTTTTGGCTTCAATAACTTGTGGAAAAGAGGTTTTCCCCTAGCGTAAGATATTACGCAGTACGAGAGAACCTCTCATAAGAGAACGTCTCAGGTTACAAATGTAACCTTTGTTCCCTGAGAACAGGGAACGAGACAATACGTCATCGACGTTATGGGGGAACGCCTCAGGCGTGACAGGTGTCTGAAATCACTATCAAATCACGTCAATTACATTGACCGGCGACAGCCCGTGAATCATTAGCGTGAATGATTAACGTGCGACCTGGAAGTATTAAGGGCGCCTTGCAAACATGACAAATCACCTTATCGTCTGAAGGGACTGTACGGCAGGCAAGCCCCGAGGCATGGCAGGGAGACGTATTGTCTCGTTCCCTGTTCTCAGGGAACAAAGGTTACATTTGTAACCTGAGACGTTCCCTTTCGAAGGGAACTCAACAATACGTCATCGACGTTGTGGGGAACGATATACCCACGCCGCCATGCTGAGGGGAGTGCATGCCCTCAGGCAGTGACAACTGTCAGAACCAGCAATTTCAAATGAAACGCTAGAACCACTCACCGTCAGGTCATACTGGGCTGTCAGTGACAGCATTCCCTACGGTCATAGCCTAAGCTATAAGCCACACAGGAAAACCTCCATAAACATAGTTAAATGAAAGGACTACCTGGGCCTGCTCAAAGGCATAGGACCACAACTTCAATTAGAAGGGGTCCCTTCTAGGGAATGTGGCTAGGGAATCCGAAGGAACCCCAGCCAGTCACTATTCAGGGAGACATACTCGCCCCGAAGTGCCACCAGGACGGCCAGACCTGGCGTCAGAGCATAGACACTTAGTCTGGCCACTTCCTGTCTGTCCGAAGACAGAGCCTCTGGACACTTGCCTTAAGTAAGGCATCCAACCCGAGGGACTGCGAAGCTGGCAGTGAACCACTCGGCCCGGATCTCAGAGACGGGATATCCCGGAGAGTATGACTCAGCAAGTGCTTTCCAACCCTTACCAGCGAGGGGAGTTTCTCTACTCGATCCATGGATCTACCCAGTGCTTGTGTTACAAACACTGAGGAGGCCTGTGAAGGCCTAAGGGCTGATCTAACTGGGAGGCCTCACGAGAGGCCTACGACCGTCTGACCAGACTCAGGAGTCCGCGTGCTCACAGCGACCCTCAATGAGGGGAGCATATGGTCCCCCTGGTAGGCAAAACCAGGCTGTAGGCAGGAAAGAGGTTCCGAGAGGGAACCAGTAGCAGAGAATGAACACTTTAGTCGAGCCAGGGCGCAAGCTCGCCTTCAGCAGCTGCCTGATAAGGCCAGCTGAAATGATAGCAAGAGGCCACTAGCTTCCTGAACCCAGCACCGCTAGGGAACCACTCACAAGGAGGCCTGGTGAGGCCTACTACCTGATAGCAACAGTATGTGGTCACCTACAGGGAGGCCTAGAGAGGCCTACTACCCGCTAACGATAGTACGTGGGGAACTCACCCTCAGGGAGGCCTGGTGAAGCCTACTACCTGATAATCACAGCATGTGGGAACTCGTCTTCAGGGAGGCCTGGTGAGGCCTACTACCTGACAGCCATAATATCTGGGAGCATTTTCTGCTACCCGATAGAAAGTCAGGCTAGCTGTTCAGTTGTCTGTCCTTGGGCTTGTCTCCAGGGAGGCCTGGTGAGGCCTACTACCTGATAACCATCTTAAATGGGAATTCACCTTCAGGGAGGCCTGAGTGGCCTACTACCTGATAGCAACTGGTAGCTGAGTCCGGTTGACAGTTCCAAGGCGGCCTGCTAAGGCCAACCAGCTGGGGACTCGCCTATCAGGGAGGCCTGGTTGGGCCTACTAGCTAATAGCAAGTCAATTCTGCTACAAAGGAACACTGTTGGGAACCATACCACACCAACATAACTATTGGGCCCACCCACAGGCGGCCTAGTACGGCTAGCTACCTGTAGCGGCTATAAAGTATGTCCCACAATGTTGGGACTCACCTCCGAGGAGGCCTGTTTAAGGCCTACTACCCACCGGTGAGCCAACTGCCCGAACCACCAAGGCCAACCATTTCTCTCGAGAAGTGGCCTACAGCGCCCTATTGGGAGCTGCCCATACAAGGAGGCCTGCTGAGGCCTACTACCTGATGGCGCAGCCTTCGTTGGCAGATAAGCTGTTTACACATTGCCTACAGCATCCTGGTGCCTAATCACATTGCCCATGGCAGTGTACTCAGCAAGAGAGCTTAGCACCCTAAAAAACAAGGGGAGTACAACATACGCCACTCTGCCTCAAAGGAGGCCCCAGTTAGTCAGGGCCTACCATCTATGCATGGGCGTCAGCTCAGGGGAATGCTCTGGCTACAGGGGAGCGTACTTCGACCAAAGAAGAAGTGAAGGCTTACTTCATACTCGACCCGAGCCATAGTGGTGCGAGGTAAGATAAACAGAACTGGGAGTGAAGTACTCAGACCTACCCTGAATCACAGGGGAATACTCACACCTCACCCTGAGGTTACCAGGGGGCGGTCCTGCCAGCGGCTCTAGGGGTGACAGAAATGTATCTGTGCCCAACCTAGGGGAGTGGGGCTTGAATAAAAGCCAACCACCTACAACCCTGCGCTCGAGCAGTAGCTCAGCGAAGTAAGTGAAGCCCATACTGGCGGCCTAAATCCGTAGGCCAGTTCTGCACGGCAGGGTCGGGCAGGAGACTCAGTCTTCTTCGTGAAGCGAAAGACGGCCTAACCCTGCTCAAAAGGACTTATATACCACGGAGGCCTAACTGAGGCCTACCATGTCCTTATAAACCATCCTCTGCACCACGCTGCATTACTCTAGTCACCCCAGAATGCAGAGAAGGGGGCGGGCCTTGGCCTAACGACTCCCATGGGAGGAGGCTGATTATACAGGGATGCCAAAAACCTACATTCACAAAGTGAAGGGTCAGAGGAAGAAATGTTAATTTTAACAGAACGCCTCTAATATCCCTGGCACAGCCTAGGCCAGCTACAGAGGCGGCCCTGGTGAGGGCCAACCTGTAAGCATTGATCTATCTGAGGGCTCAGAGGAGCCACAGCCTACTAAAGAATATAGTCTGTATTATTCCATACAAAGGGCTGCAGAACGCTCAACCTAATGAAAACTCAACAGAGCTCAAGGGGCAAAATACTCAGAAAAGTCAAAACGGTCCCATGGGCCGGACATAAGATCTATCTGAAGCTCTAGCGTCAGTCAACACTCTAAGTAAAACATTCTATCAGAGAGAGACCAACTACTCTACCCTCAGGTGGCTAATAGCCCGAAGGCTAACATAGTTATCGTTCTGGCCACCTAACGGGGAACTTCAGGGCCCTGATAATCCAAAAAAGTTCTCTTACCTTATTACCTTGACATGGCCCCATAACTCTATACAGGGAACGAGGTCTGTAAAGAGAAACATATTATTTTTTAATCACAAAAAATACTCCTTGAAAGACCAGCAGCTCACCTGCGGCGTGCGAAGTGAAGACTCACCAGACAGTTCTTCATGAACATGGGGTCTACCACCTTTACATACCTGAAAGAGGCACTCTCACAAACCAAGCCGAGGCGGGCCATCAGAACATTGTTCTAACCATGAGCCCAGCCTCAGGCCTGATGTAAGAAGCGCCTGGGGAGTCGGGGAAGAGTGGAAAGGGCTAAGATATAATCACGCCCTCAGGGAAGATGATCCATGACCGACGCAACGTGCGTTTGTGCCGGATCACCTCCCTCAGATCCCTCTTCTTGCGGGAGTCGCGCCTCCTCTGCGACCTACTACTCCACGGAGGAGGCGCACGAGAGGTGACACTGGCTCTCTGGCCTCATCTAAGGTCCTCGGACCATGATAGGCCAGGGCCTCCCATCTGTCTGGGCGTGGACACGGATCTCAGCGGTATGTATGTCCTGGATACAGCTGAGCGCGCCTTCGCCTCTCTGAACTTTCCAACCACCGCCAAAACGGAGGTGCCGAAAAGCTCAGAGGGCGAAACCAGCGAATCGAGGAGAAAGCCTTTCTCTTTCTTCCCGATGTCAGCCAGGTTCAACCACAAATGTCTCTCCGTGGCCAGTATCGTCGCCATCCCGGAGAGCTATATATATATATATATATATATATATATATACATTTTTTAATTTGCGGCGCAGCTCAGTAACCGCCTCAGGGGCCCCACCCCCTGGTCGAGATCCCCCAGCAGATCGGCCTGGTGTACCTGCAACACCGCCATGATGTGCAGGCTAGCACCGGCCTGACCCGCTGACGTGTATGCTCTGCCATTCAACTGGCAGGGTTTGAGCTCTCAGTGTCGATTGTTTTCCCATCAACGCATACCCACGCTCTCCTATCCTCTCAACATCAGCGAGACTAGCCTGCTGATGTTGGTGGATACAGGCAGAGTATGGGTTCTTCCATGTCCTCTCGATCTCAGTATGAGATCGGGAAGAAATGAAAGGCTCACCTGAGCTGGTGGTTCTATGACCGGGGAAAAACCGCTCTCATCTCGAGCGATTTCTCCCCCAACGAGCAGCCACGGCAGCTGCAGCCTGCCCGTGGCGCGTTCTATAATACCAACCAGCTCAGCATACACGGGGCAGGGTGGCTGAGAAGATAAAGGAAAATATCTTATTATTACCACCCTCATCAGCCATCTCGTTTGTCCGGGAGAGCGCTTGCTGCCGGACTAAGTTTTCCCTTTTTTTTTTCTTTTTTTTTTAAACTTCATCCAATTGCAGCTTCTCGTCAGCCGCCGCATCGTCTGAGAGGATTACACCCCTCTCAAGGCGATCAGCGAGCTTCATCTGTGACATCCAGACGCTGAACCCTCTTCTCTCGAGAAGAGGGACAGGCGCGATCACAATATGTACAGGCAGTTCCCTCGAGAACTGCCTGTGCGCGTCTTCCTTCCCAGACAGAAAAATGCACAGTTCGCGTGTGTCACCCGGCTTCAGATATCTTGAGCACGGGTCTGCACACTTCTGAAAGCATTTCATAATTACCTGATTTTCAAAGCAGTTACAGACAAAACAGTCCCTGAAGACGAAAAGATGATTTGTCATGTTTGCAAGGCGCCCTTATATACTTCCAGGTCGCACGTTAATCATTCACGCTAATGATTCACGGGCTGTCGCCGGTCAATGTAATTGACGTGATTTGATAGTGATTTCAGACACCTGTCACGCCTGAGGCGTTCCCCCATAACGTCGATGACGTATTGTTGAGTTCCCTTCGAAAGGGAACTGATGTTTATTGTCATCTTTTAAGCATCCATTCAGTCTATTGTCTCTATTGATTTGTGGTGCAAACGAGCCCCATTCAGTTTTAGTCTCCCCTGCACACATTCACACCTCTCCACCTGGTTATGGCTCTAAATATTATTTTCTTTTGTTTTCATTATAATTACTAACGACCGGCTATTCACGCTGTTTCAATCCCTAATTTCTTTTATCAAAGTTCTCTCTTCACATTTGAAACTGTATCAAATGCCCCTCTTGAAAAAAAGAAACATTTCAGTAAGCATTCCTAGTTAAAACTTTTCATAAAAATAACAGCTAGGTGGCAGGTGCATCTGAGGGCTAGCTAGCATGTTAGCTTAGCACACCATCAATACACGACAATTTATGAGATTAAAACCATGTTTTTGCTTCAAACTTACTTTATAACGCAAGTCAAGTGTTTGAAATAACCTTCTGTGATCTGATTTGGCTTCGGATAAAAAAAATAAGAAAGAAAATATATTATTTTATAGTATTCTGCACAATTATAAAGTCTATATTGATTAGCATTACATTATAAATATAATCTATTATTATGAAAATACCTGACATGGCTCGAAGAACACAGATAAATCATATATCGTTGCAATCATGTTTATTTTCTCCAAAAAATCAATATCGGCATGTTACAGCAATCTGTGGAACCTTTGTTTGTGTCAGGACCTGTGTCCGAAACCACTCCCTATCCACTATACTATAGTGCACTATATCGGGTGTCAGCCATTTTGTACAGGTGTCCGAATTCTGAGTGAACGACATCATTCCCTACATTCGTTCACAACTTTTACCCACAATCCTCTCTGAATTAGAGTGTACATTCGATGTACACTTGCTGAAGCACTATTTCCCACAATCCAATGCAGAGAGGACTGAGCTTGCATGAAAATGCGGGAGCGAGCGAGTTTAAACCAGAGATTACATTACAGCTTTTTTATTTCATGCTAGTTTTAGTTTTTTTTTTCTAAAATTTGTATTAATCATTACTTGAATAAAACATTAAAATATTGAGACAATATTATATAGATGAATTTAAAAATGATATTAATAAGGTAAATTAAATTATATACGTATATTTTTTTATTAAAATATATGATTTAGGCATTAACTCAATTTAATGTGTTTTACTAACAGCCAGGTGTTTTAATAATTCGTGGCATTGTTAAAGGGGTCATATAATGCCATTTTTGTACAAGCTAATATGATTCTTTAGGGTCTAAATTAAAAGTTTGTAATATACTTTAATTAAAAATTCTCATTAGTATTGTAAGAAAACACTTATTTTACCTGGTCAAAAACAGCTCTGTTTTCAGCACGCCGTTTCAGTGCATATGACTTTAAATGATAATGAGCTTTGCTCACCCCGCCTCTCTGTTCTGTGCGTACACCATTTGTAACTCAATAACACAATAACCATAACGCGTTGTTCAGTATAAACGTGGGATTATGAATTATATTGAGAACGTCATACATAGAAAACATGCCGTAATGTACCCTGAGTGTAAACCTTAGACGCATTCATTGTGAAGCGTGCAAGCGATTCGCAAAGATTAATATATTAATATAAAGTTTAATAAAACGTTACACTCACTTCCGTTCTTCTGGAGATTCAGCAGGAACACGAATATCTGGTATCGATCCTTTTTTCATGAGCAGCTTCTTAGCAAATCCAGCTTTATACTGATCCTCGTTTATAAAGCAGTCTGGTGTGTGAAATGATTCGCGCAAACATGAGAGCATTGACATTGATCGTGGGGAATATTCCCTTCGAAAACAAACACAGCCACTGCGTCTTAAGCGGTTCGGATTTAGGAACATTAAAATGACTGCTGTGTTCGTTATTACACCCAAGAACAGAACACCACAATCGCTTAGACGCCATTCTGCTCATAGACAGTGCTCCAGCATATCAACAGTGACCGCGCCTGTCCGCGCAGACTATGATTGACAGCTCCCTCACGAGCGAGGGCGGGTCTGTGTTGAAACGCTCCTGTCAATCAACAATCGTGGGAGGGGCTTCCGAGCGTGTGACGTCACACGGTCGAACGGCTTGATTTGAGGCAGGGGAAAACATATAAGGAGATTAAAACAAAAACACTGGATGGATTTTTATCATTTTATGATGGTTGTGTACAGGCACTGCCAACACACATTTCAGTACAATCAACTTGTAAAAGTGCATGTACCATTATATGACCCCTTTAACTCGTTAAACTGTGAGGAAGAGAGGATAATTTGGTGGATGATTTAAACATTCGTTAATCATCTGTAGGTTGCATATTCATTCGAATGAAATCATAACGGTCGCCTACGGAAACTCAACGACCACGTCATCTGTGAGCGGGAGAGTATGGGATGATTATAGTATCAAAATGATTAACACGTGCAAGCACACTTATCAATGAACTTGATAGATGTTGCAGAAATGTTTTATCCATGCCTTTCAACTTGCGTGTGCAAAATTCAAAATTGAATGAATGTGAAGCAATTTGTACAAATGGAGACATTTTTGTGAATACAAATGTTTTCCTTTGTATTAGTGTATCATAATTTGCACATGCAACACAGAAGATGTGCATGTGTGGATCAGGTGACACGCGTGCATTCATTGACGTCTTTTCTTTGTCGATCTCATTTGATTCATTTGGATTTTGAGACTTTCTTTTCGCGGTTTTTAAGCATTTCACAACCCACACACAAACAACTACAAATGAATAGGCCTGGTGCTAATTATTAATGTGTGCACAACTACCCATCTATTTGACAAATTCACAAATGTGCGTCACTACATTTAAACTAATACAATACAACTTGTGTGTGCAAAATACAAAACAAATACAAAACCTCGATTTTGTATTAATGTAGGCCAGAATTTGTGCATGCAACAAGTAAGATGTGCAGTTGTGGATCAGGTGACACGCGTGCATTCATTGACTCGTTTCTGAGTCGATCCTATTTGATTCATTTGGATTTTGAGACTTTCATTTCGCGGGTTTCGCCTTCCACGATCCACACACAGCTGTCTGAGAAAAGCTGCTACCACTAGATGGCAGTATTCTGTTAAAACAGACAACGGCAGCATAATCAAGCGTTCTTCCACATTTAAGACGCTTAATGAGAGTGATATTGAAGCACCAAATTTAGTACACAATAATATAGGCCTACCCTATTAATAAAGCATACTTTATAGAGGTAAACAGATAACATCAGATTATGAACACCCATAGAAAACCATAATAAAACGCTTAACGTGCAATCGCGCGTTGCATGCTCAATAAGGTGTTTGGCTACTGAGTTTAAATATCACCGTCTTACTGCATTGACGTTAAGCTTTTTCTTTATAATATTATGCTCTATGGGAGGAAAACTATATAGCCTACAGACAAGAGACCACATGAACATACGGCGTACGGCGTTTCAAGTTAATAAAATTTTCCTTCCCGAGCCTGTTAAAAAGAAAAAGCTTAACATGAAATTCTGCAGTTGCGTTTAACTTTGCATGTGAATGGGAGAGCAACCGGTCCGAGAGCGCAGTGAAGTTTGATATTTGCCACATTTTATAAAGGGACCATCTGCAAACTCCACTCACAGTCAAAAAAAATATAAACGTCCAGTCATTCATTCAAATGAACATACTTCCAAGGTTATATTATAACCTTGGAAGTCTAGCGGGAAGACTGACATAGCTGTATACTGTATGTCCAGCCAATATCTCGATTTTTAAATTACTGTAAATTGTTTTTCTATTCATGTTCATGTAGTCTCTTGTCTGTAGGCTATATAGTTTTCCTCCCATAGAGCATACTATTATAAAGAAAAAGCTTAACGTCAATGCAGTAAGACGGTGATATTTAAACTCAGTAGCCAAACACCTTATTGAGCATGCAACGCGCGATTGCACGTTAAGCGTTTTATTATGGTTTTCTATGGGTGTTCATAATCTGATGTTATCTGTTTACCTCTATAAAGTATGCTTTATTAATAGGGTAGGCCTATATTATTGTGTACTAAATTTGGTGCTTCAATATCACTCTCATTAAGCGTCTTAAATGCGGAAGAACGCTTGATTATGCTGCCGTTGTCTGTTTTAACAGAATACTGCCATCTAGTGGTAGCAGCTTTTCTCAGACAGCTGTGTGTGGATCGTGGAAGGCGAAACCCGCGAAATGAAAGTCTCAAAATCCAAATGAATCAAATAGGATCGACTCAGAAACGAGTCAATGAATGCACGCGTGTCACCTGATCCACAACTGCACATCTTACTTGTTGCATGCACAAATTCTGGCCTACATTAATACAAAATCGAGGTTTTGTATTTGTTTTGTATTTTGCACACACAAGTTGTATTGTATTAGTTTAAATGTAGTGACGCACATTTGTGAATTTGTCAAATAGATGGGTAGTTGTGCACACATTAATAATTGGCACCAGGCCTATTCATTTGTAGTTGTTTGTGTGTGGGTTGTGAAATGCTTAAAAACCGCGAAAAGAAAGTCTCAAAATCCAAATGAATCAAATGAGATCGACAAAGAAAAGACGTCAATGAATGCACGCGTGTCACCTGATCCACACATGCACATCTTCTGTGTTGCATGTGCAAATTATGATACACTAATACAAAGGAAAACATTTGTATTCACAAAAATGTCTCCATTTGTACAAATTGCTTCACATTCATTCAATTTTGAATTTTGCACACGCAAGTTGAAAGGCATGGATAAAACATTTCTGCAACATCTATCAAGTTCATTGATAAGTGTGCTTGCACGTGTTAATCATTTTGATACTATAATCATCCCATAGGAGAGTTTCTAACAAATTCAATCGATGAAACTACAAAGCTGTCACGGAGGTATATATAATTACAAAATAAAGTAATTATTATTGTTCTTGTTGTTAATATTATTTTATAAAGTAAGTAACATGTAAGATAAAAGTAGTTTTATCACTACGTGTGACGAAGCCGTTTCTGCGACAGCTCCAGCTCTCTGACGCACAGTGTAAACGTCAGTGTCTGAATTCACTCACTTCATTTTGTTCACTCCTTGCAGATATAGTGCACTCAAATGCCATACACCATATAGGGATTAGTGAATGAGTGAACAAGTGAGCGGTTTCGGACACAGCTAGGGACTTCCTGGAATGTCACATGATATGGCTCTTCTTCATGTGTTCCATATGTAACGGAGTTTAAATAATGCTGTTAAATTCATGCTTTAAATGGGCAAACTTGCAATTGGCTGTTGCGTCACTCGCATTTGTGTGCGTGATATTGCGGGCGGAGTTACGTCACCACCAGCAGAGTTTCACATCTCTCCTGCTGGGAAGTCGCATCAAAAAGCGCTGCGTCATTAAAAATGGAGTTTATGTTTTAAAGTGCAAGGATGGACTTTAATACTGCACACAAGTTTACTTCATGTATCTGTCAGTCCCTAGCTCTGTCAGTCGAGTCAAATGTGTTATTTGCGATGGTGAAATGTGATGACTGTGTATGTTAATCTGCTTGTGAACTCCGATTCTCTGTTGATTCCATTTAAAGGCACACCGCGGAACTTTTGGCCACTAGTGGCGCTCGACCTGTAACTTTCACGTCTAGCGTCCCTAGAGGCCACAAGCTCCGCAGCACTGTCGCAAAAGTCAACAAACAGTCAACCGGTCAGCCCATAGACAGTGGGTCAGCCTCCCGTGTCTTTAGATTGTGTGTGCTTGCAGTGTTTGAGGCGGGCAGCCTTGGCGCGCTCGATTCCCTTATAGCCCACATGGAAAGAACCTATAAGAGGATATATGCGCATATATGAAACCTATATGCAGTTTATATGCACATAATGCTTCATATATACAGCATATATGCACATATATGATAATATATATGCTGCATATATGCGTATATATTGCACATATAGGCAAAACTGAGGTGCATATATGTGCATATACAGGCATATAGGTATCCTGTATTGCTTCTTTTTATCCACATATAAGCCCTATATGTGCATACATGACTCCTATATAGCTCATGGCAGGATCTGGTCATTATACCTCACTTTGGCAACTGTCATACATGATGCCTAGCTCATATTTTCTATTATCGAGGCAATAACTAGAACTAACTAAAAAAAGAAATTATGCAAGAACTGTATATGTGCGAACATGTGAAATTGGTATCACATGTAATTGGCATGTTATGGAATTTAACTATGGCAATTAAGTGAGAGGAGATGGAAAGCTATTACAAGGTCAATTCTTTCTTGTATGAAGATAGTGGAAAAGAAGGAAATAACAAAATGGTTTGTTGTTTTTTTATTTTGTCAATCAAGCCCTTTTTCCAATTTCAAGTCACTTCCAGATTTACATTACAGCTCATACACATCCACACATTCACCGTTCCACCAAATGCAATGCAAAATGCAATGTTTTCTGTGTTGTCTTAATGTAGTTTCTATATGAATATGGCTGAAAGGTCATTACAGTCTAAATGTAGCAAAAAAAAAAAAAAAAAAAAAAAGAACAGAACAGAACATACATTGAAGTAATCAATCATCTTCTTCATCATTATCATCATCATCATCCCATCTATCTGAGCATTTCACTATGGTTAATGAATTTGAAGACAAGCATTTTGAGTCTGAGTTTTTAAAAAATCGAAAAGCCCAAAGATCTGTATCTCTGCTAAATGAATCTAATATATGTTTGAGATGGCCTTTATCTTTTTTTCTTTTTCTTTTTCTTTTCTTTTCTTTTTTTCCAAAATTGTTGTTTCAACTTATACTTATCAAATGTGAAAATCTGTAAAAGAAATGTGTCAAGAACTTGATATCAAACTCTGTAATTAAATTTTTTTTTTTTTTTTTTAATTAAAAAAAATTCTCCACTCTGATGCTACCATGGCTACAGCGCCGCGTAGTTGATGACGTCATCCGCCTGACGTTTGACGATTCGCGCCGAAAGATATCGGCTGGGAGTGAAAATGGCGATATCAGCGTTGTAGACTAGACGGATTTCAGAAAAATGGCCTTCTATAAGAAGTGAGGAGCATTTATGGGTACAAGTCGGGAACCGGCCTACTTTACATATTTCAAGGGTGCTGAGTCCCAAAAAAATGGTACCCAAGCGAAATTTTGAGTTTTTTACCTTCTAATTTGCATATCAAAATGGCCGCCAAATTGCCTATCTTGCTCAGTCGTTGGACCATTTTCCCCTAGTTTTTTTGTAAGTAGGCAATCAAGATGAGGAAATTAAGTTTCTAGATCGATAGTCAAGGGTCAGAGCAAAGATATAATGGAGGCAACTCATGATTGGCCACTCTCTAGCAACCAGACAGAGTACCCTAGCAACCATTTTGCAAAACCTATATCTCTGCATCAGAACATCGTATAGAGATGGGGGTTGGTTTATATCATTCACACTGACAAGCAGCCTTTGGAGTTTCATGATTGGCAGCTGTTAAGCCACTCCCTAGCAACCAAACAGAGTACCATAGCAACCATTTTGCAAGACCTATATCTCTGCATCAGAACATCATATAGAGATAGGGGTTGGGTTATATCATTCATACTGACAAGCAGCCTTTGGTGTTTCATGATTAGCCACTCCCTAGCAACCAAACAGAGTACCCTAGCAACCATTTTGCAAGACCTATATCTCTGCATCAGAACATCGTATAGAGTTGGGGGTTGGTTTATATCATTCACACTGACAAGCAGCCTTTGGAGATTCATCATTGGCAGCTTCCAAGCCACTCCCTAGCAACCAAACAGAGTACCCTAGCAACCATTTTGCAAGACCTATATCTCTGCATCAGAACATCATATAGAGATAGGGGTTGGTTTATATAATTCACACTGAAATGCAGCCTTTGGCATTTCATGATTATCCACTCCCTAGCAACCAAACAGAGTACCCTAGCAACCATTTTGAAAGACCTACACTCACCTAAAGGATTATTAGGAACACCATACTAATACTGTGTTTGACCCCCTTTCGCCTTCAGAACTGCCTTAATTCTACGTGGCATTGATTCAACAAGGTGCTTAAAGCATTCTTTAGAAATGTTGGCCCATATTGATAGGATAGCATCTTGCAGTTGATGGAGACTTGTGGGATGCACATCCAGGACACGAAGCTCCCGTTCCACCACATCCCAAAGATGCTCTATTGGGTTGAGATGTGGTGGGGGCCATTTTAGTACAGTGAACTCATTGTCATGTTCAAGAAACCCATTTGAAATGGTTCGAGCTTTGTGACATGGTGCATTATCCTGCTGGAAGTAGCCATCAGAGGATGGGTACATGGTGGCCATAAAGGGATGGACATGGTCAGAAACAATGCTCTGGTAGGCCGTGGCATTTAAACGATGCCCAATTGGCACTAAGGGGCCTAAAGTGTGCCAAGAAAACATCCCCCACACCATTACACCACCACCACCAGCCTGCACAGTGGTAACAAGGCATGATGGATCCATGTTCTCATTCTGTTTACGCCAAATTCTGACTCTACCATCTGAATGTCTCAACAGAAATCGAGACTCATCAGACCAGGCAACATTTTTCCAGTCTTCAACTGTCCAATTTTGGTGAGCTCTTGCAAATTGTAGCCTCTTTTTCCTATTTGTAGTGGAGATGAGTGGTACCCGGTGGGGTCTTCTGCTGTTGTAGCCCATCCGCCTCAAGGTTGTGCGTGTTGTGGCTTCACAAATGCTTTGCTGCATACCTCGGTTGTAACGAGTGGTTATTTCAGTCAAAGTTGCTCTTCTATCAGCTTGAATCAGTCGGCCCATTCTCCTCTGACCTCTAGCATCAACAAGGCATTTTCGCCCACAGGACTGCCGCATACTGGATGTTTTTCCCTTTTCACACCATTCTTTGTAAACCTTAGAAATGGTTGTGCGTGAAAATCCCAGTAACTGAGCAGATTGTGAAATACTCAGACCGGCCCGTCTGGCACCAACAACCATGCCACGCTCAAAATTGCTTAAATCACCTTTCTTTCCCATTCTGACATTCAGTTTGGAGTTCAGGAGATTGTCTTGACCAGGACCACACCCCTAAATGCATTGAAGCAACTGCCATGTGATTGGTTGATTAGATAATTGCATTAATGAGAAATTAGCCTTTCGCCGAGCCCCGCCCCCCTTAGTTACTGTTGCTACGTCCGACAAACAAATGGTCAAACACGACCAGCGCGACAGATTGCCATGACGAGAAGAGGTATACCCGTGCGTGTCAGTGACCTTTTTTGGAGCAATACCTCCGCGATATCCTCCAGATCGAGGCAAAAGGGGTTACAGTATGCAGTGAAGGGATATATTCAAAATATAAAAAAAAAAAAAAAAGGCTATAATGCTTACTGTAACGACCTGTACCTCAAATGCAACCAGCACGGCCTTGAAGAAGATTTTATAAGCTGGTTCAGTGGCCAATTGTTTGGAGTTAGAAATATATAACTTGCGCTGCATATTTAACTTAGTAATTTTGCCTCAGATACAGGATTATACATTCGCTTTAACAAGCAGGTTGTTCATTACCACAACAACCACTTGCGTGTCATGCTGAATGTGATTTTTGTGTTTAAAAAGTAACTAACGTTATACATAAGAGACGGAAAGATGCAGATAACCATACATTATTTAAGGTTATTTCTATTTGTTACGATATTGATATATGAACTGATGTTGTCAAGTAAGCTTCATGCTTTCCCCGTTGCGAACTTGCTCTCCTCTAAACTGTAGTCTACGGGTGCTGCACTGCTAGTTGACTGCTGCTCATTCCCCCCCGAAAATATCATGTTAACAACAACCCTTTAGAAAACGTAATTCCTTCGTGGATCCTCTTGATCTGCTTTCTCCATGTTTCTTTGACTAATCTCAGTGTCTCAGTCTCACACACGCTGCACGCGAGTTAACCATGTTCGACACATTTAACTGGGAGTGGGGCCGTCCACACTGTTTAATCCATTGTCGGCTTTGGAAACGGAAAGAACACAACTCCTCCAGACAATCTCTCGGAGTACCTAGTGTCCGATTTACAAACGCCGTAGGCACACCGCTTCACCATCTTGCTTGGAGTCAATGTTTGACGGACCTGCTCACATAGTAACGGTTGCTATGATGTGTGATTGGACAATGGCCGTTTTGGGGGAGGGGCCGGCGAGAGGTCAATTGAACAGGTGTTCCTAATAATCCTTTAGGTGAGTGTATATCTCTGCATCAGAACATCATAGAGAAATGGGGGTTGGCTCTTTTGTCTCATGCTAGCAAAGAGGACTTCCAACATGCTACACATGCTAGCTGTGAATAGCTACATGCTATTAGTGATTAGGTAAGTGCTAAATCATGCCTAGAACATGCTAAGAACTCTATAAAAACTCCATAGTAACCATCTGTGACAACTACCAACCACCTGGTAACACCATAGCAACCACCCATAACACCCTAGCAACCACCCATAACACCCTAGCAACCACCCAAAATACCTTAGCAACCGCCTAGCAACACCTTAGCAACCACCCAGAACACCCTGGGAACACCATATCAACCACCCAGAACACCCTAGCAACATGCTAGCAACCACCCAGAATACCCTAGCAACCACCCAGAATACCCTAGCAACTGCCTATCAACACCATAGCAACCACCTAGAACACCCTAGCAACTGCCTAGTAACGCCCTAGCAACCACCCAGAATACCCTAGAAACCGCCTAGAAACACCATAGCAACCACCCAGAACACCCTAGCAACTGCCTAGCAACCACCTGAACAACATGAATAAGCCATATCTCAGCACCAGAACATCGTACAGACATGTTTGTTGGCTCGTATGCAATTTTGCCACTGCAAGCACCACTTCACATTTTCTTCAGGAAATGTACAGTCTAGGGAATGCTTTGTTTGCATAAAAAAAAATGAAATCTCAGACAACTTGCAATGGTGTTTTTCTTAGTTATTATGTAATATGGAATACATCACATATCATATATACACTGGGAACATTTAAGAGTGATATTGATTGAATATTTATGTCGGCCTTAAAAAATGACACAAATAATGCCTAATTTCACCTTAAAAGTTGGTATTTTGCATATATACTGTACATAAAAAAGACAGTGATCCTCCATTATATCTTTGCTCTGACCCTTGACTATCGATCTAGAAACTTAATTTCCTCATCTTGATTGCCTACTTACAAAAAACTAGTGGAAAATGGTCCAACGACTGAGCAAGATAGGCAATTTGGCGGCCATTTTGATATGCAAATTAGAAGGTCAAAAACTCACAATTTCGCTTGGGTACCAGTTTTTTTGGATTCAGCACCCTTGAAATATGTAAAGTAGGCCGGTTCCCGACTTGTACCCACAAATGCTCCTCACTTTCACTTTTTGGGTACATCCCATCTAGACTATTGGAGATCCGCTATGTCCTACTTATCATCAATCGTAAGTATTCCTAATTCTAATATTTATTAGCAGGGTTTTTTTCTGGAGATGGATATTGCGGTGGCAGAGAAGTAAGTTATAAACTTAGAAATAGTATGGGCTGAAAGTTTAACACGTGTTTGGCAAAATACATGCTATGTTGTTAACTGAGGTAGCTGCTAAAGTTATTGTGGGTGCTCATATAACGTAGCCGTTGATAAGATTCAAATTAGAATTATATTTATGTGTCTCTTTCTAGAGGAATTCGTAGAGGGTTAACAAAAGTCATGGCCTAGAGAACATACAGTTCATGAGAATAAATGATGCTTCTCTGCCTTCAACGGCTCAAGAAGTCAATCGGCTCCAGAAAAAAACCCTGGGGAATTTGAATTTGGGAGAAATTGGAGAAAGACATTTTTTTTAATTGCGTTCACAACCAGGTTTCCTCTCCAGAGCCTTATCAATGGGCTTTGGAGGGTTGTAGCTTGCGTTCACAGCTGCAGGAAATGTCTTTCGAAGAGTAACGTTAACGTTAGGGCACTGAGTTGCTGGGTGCTATTCTGCTTTTGTGATTGTAATTGTTTTTTCTTTAGGCTATATAACTTCTTGCTAGAAATCCCTCAAATGAAAAGTGACCTCGCCATTATTGCTCAAAAGGTAAGTTCCACTGATTTTCATTGCTTTTTAAAATTGTTTCTCAAGCAGAGCTGTAGAGACTTGTGATGTTGGGCTGATTGATAGTGTTAATTATTTGATGTATTTGCACTTTAATTTATTGAAGAGAATGACTATATTTTTGTTCTATGAACAAGACTGGAAGGAGTCCTGTGGAGGATCTAGATGTCTCCTTCTCAACTTTTGGAGAAGTGCAACCGGTGAGTAACCCCCTTGCATTTGTATTTATTTAGTTTACTTGTTACTCAAACAGAGCTATATGGATTTTTATGATGTTTGGCTGATTTTTATTTTATTTTAATTTTTTATGTTTGGCTATGAATTTATTGACATGTTTAATGTTTTCTAAGCCCCCCCTGTAAATAAGAATCTATAGTGGCTTGCTTGAGATATATCCAGCTGCAGACCCGCAGCACCACCAGTTTCAGAACCCCAGCGCCAGAACCCCAGCGCCAGAACCGGAAGTGAGGGAGGGGCGGAATTATTTACAATGACACAAGCATGGTTATTTTTGCAAGTATTTAAAAATATTTAAAATTGTTGCACCTTTTAAATAATATTTAGGGTATGTTTTTATTACACAGTGAGTCACTGCTCGTTGTATGAACTATAACTGGTATGTGACAAATAAAGAGCAAGACAGCGCTCGTGTTGTTTGAAGACGTCAGAGTGCGCGCGCGCGGCCGGGGCTCTCTCTCTCTCTCTCTGTCGTTAAGCGCCCTGTCATGCGCACGCGCAGCAGTCATTCTATTCTACATCACTCACCGATCAAAATAGGCTTTGGCGGGACAAAAATTTGCTTTGGCGGCCGCCAAAAAGCGGACGATCTGACGGGTTTTAGAAGATTTAATACAACCTGAAACCAAAAAACAGACCCGACCTCTATTTGAGACCGGCCTTATATTTACCCAGACCTGCAGCCACACCAGGCGTGTAAAGAGACAATCGTCTATTTGGGACTCGGCTATTATTTTAAGTACGGTACATTTTTATTGTTTCTTTTAAAATAATGCCGGATTTTCTCTCTCTTTTTAGATTTTTGACATTATTTTACATAAAGAAAAATGCATGCTGCACATGTTCTTGTGAAATAAAGTATATTTTATATAAAATGACCAAGTTTCAAGCATTATTTTTCACCATCATGATCAGGATTGGAAGTAACTCTCATAATACAATGAAACGGATAACTATATAGAATTATATTACACAAAATCAACGTTTTAAAAATGCTTATTGTACTATACCTTAATGTATCATATGTATAAAGTATGACGTTTCGTGTGTAATAATGCCGTTTCGTGTCTAAGCAAATTACGCTCCAAAACGTTAGGTGGCGTTACTCGGTTTAGAACGTAAGCTCGGCCCCTCACTTCCGGTCCTGGCGCTGGTGTTAGAACGTAAGCTCCGCCCCTTACTTCCGGTTCTGGCGCTGGTGTTAGAACGTAAGCTCCGCCCCTTACTTCCGGTCCTGGCGCTGGGGTTAGAACGTAAGCTCCGCCCCTTACTTCCGGTCCTGGCGCTGGTGTTAGAACGTAAGCTCCGCCCCTTACTTCCGGTCCTGGCGCTGGGGTTAGAACGTAAGCTCCGCCCCTTACTTCCGGTTCTGGTGCTGGTGTTAGAACGTAAGCTCCGCCCCTTACTTCCGGTCCTGGCGCTGGTGTTAGAACGTAAGCTCCGCCCCTTACTTCCGGTTCTGGCGCTGGTGTTAGAACGTAAGCTCCGCCCCTTACTTCCGGTCCTGGCGCTGGTGTTAGAACGTAAGCTCCGCCCCTTACTTCCGGTTCTGGCGCTGGTGTTAGAACGTAAGCTCCGCCCCTTACTTCCGGTCCTGGCGCTGGTGTTAGAACGTAAGCTCCGCCCCTTACTTCCGGTTCTGGCGCTGGTGTTAGAACGTAAGCTCCGCCCCTTACTTCCGGTTCTGGCGCTGGTGTTAGAACGTAAGCTCCGCCCCTTATTTCCGGTTCTGGCGCTGGGGTTCTGAAAGTGGTGGTGCTGCGGGTCTGCAGCTGGATACTATAGGCTTGCTTGGATGAATAAAAATTGTTGTAGAGTTTTACTAAGTTTCTTTCTTCTCTAAGACTCCAGAGAGGAGACCGAGCCCTTTAAAGAGAGTCCCATGGTGACTGAGTGCTTTCGAGAGACACCACAGGTGTGTGTAACCCTTATATACCTCAGATTTTTCTGTACTTATTTTACTTAAGGCATATGTAGTAAGGATGGGTATAAACTGTGTGCTTTGTAGGAGCCAATTAGTGTTATAAGAGACAATCATCCTTTTCTCCTGCCCCCCTTCGCTCCTCTCCACCCACTGTCTTTTCTCCTTCCCTACTCTCCATCAGACCTCCTCCTTCTCTCCTTTAATAACGTTTAGGGCAATGATTAATTTGTTTCATATCTTTATCATTAATCTGCATTTATACATCATAACCTATTAACTTTTGGGAAGCTAAGCATAATAATCAATATGAAACATGAAAAAGTTTCTAAAAGTTGCCAATAAATTAATATGAAATTGATGTGAAATTATTTTTCAGATTGAAGTTATAAAGGGCTCTGGGGTGTTTTGCCAGGCAGAAGCATGGAAAGCAGCCCGCCTTGCCACCTCTGCCACTGCCATGGTGTCGAATCTGCTGCTGGGCACCTTTGATTTGGATACTTTGCTGAAAAGCAACCTGAATGGTACTAAACAACATGTTCCTAATCTCTTCTGTCCTTCAAAAAAACAAGTCAGTCATATTCTGTGGAATAAATTATGTTTGTGTGCGGGCATACCATCGCTTTTTTACTTGCCATTTTTGTATTTCCTTGCACCTCAAGAAAATGTGATGTGTATATAAAAAATCTCTTGTTTTCACCACCTTCATTTTACCCCCCTTTCATAATAATTTTGAAATATTACTTTAAGGTGGGAAGCCAACCAGAGGGGATGGGGAGCAGCTGGTCGCCCTTGATCAAATTAAAAAGGCAGCCATTATTGGTGAGTAAATGCATAATGCGTTGAGAAGGGAAAACAAAACTTTTAAGACTTTATAAGTTCACCACTTTAACCATAGCCTACTTGTATTAATGTTTATTAGGCATCAATGGAGACTGTATAATGTAGGGTACCCATTATTGTTACTGTGTGCTTGGAACCTATAATACTAATTCATTGCTTACTCACTTCTTGATGCTACCTTTCCTCTTCTAAAGCCACATTTCTGAAATTTTTCTATCCATGAATTTTCTCTGCTTTGAATGCACATGATTGACCGTGTGACTGTTAACAATGAAGTCCCCATGACGGACATGTGCATATGAAAGAACGATGCCGCTAAAAAAAAAGGGGGATGATGTTTCCAATCAGAATTTCTTTCAGATTTAGCAGAATCCAATCAGAATCTTCCAATTGACGTGTTTACATGATGCATTTTTTTATTTGATCAGCCCTTTATCCAAAATGTGTGTCCAATCGCAGCTGTACTGTAAGCACTTTGGGTTCCTGATGAAGCAATATATTGTTATTATTATTATACTGTCTTATTATTTTTGTCTTCTCTAGATGCTACATTGAAGAAGTGGCCGTTAGCCAGCCGAGGGCAGATAGGCACATCTATCAATTCGAAGCTCACGGAGCTGAGAAGATCAACAAGATAAATTGTTTTTTTTTTTCTGTACAGTTTTTTGTCTTATTTTTGTTCTTGTACTATTTGATTGTTCTTGAGTAAATAAATAATTTAAATTTCTAAATTTTGGGCTATTATTTATGTTGCCTAGTAGCTATGGATTTTAATAATTATACTAATATATAGGTAAACATATAGCTGGATATATACGTGCATATATGTACCTATATAGGTACATATGTGCACATATATGTGCACATATACATGCACATATATAGGTACATATATGCACCTATATAGGTACATATATGCACCAATATATGTACATATATGCACCTATATAAGTACATATATGGACGTATATATGTACACATATATGCACACATATATGTACATGTATGTGCATATATGTACATATAATATAGGAAAACGGCCAATTTTATATATGTCACATATATTGAAATCCTATATCAAAACCTATATTAAAACATATATGTTTATATAGGTTCTTTCCATGTGGGAGCAGTCTGCTGAGAGAGAGCGAGCGGGGCGAGCCCCGTGGGGCTTAGTGCTAACATGTCTGTGAGTGAATGTGGGCGCGGGACGGCGGGCACATTTACTGCACTAAAAACACCGTCGGCCTGAGCTGACTGTAACTTATGTGTGTTGGTTTCGTTTTACAGAAACCGTGGGACATGTTGTGTGTAGTGTTTGTGGGCACTGAATCGTGGGCACGTTCACTACATTTAATGTACATTTGACATGAGTCACCTTTATTTGTGCGAGCCCTGCACTGTGGCGGGCTGTGTTTGTGTGTAGAAATGAACAATGGGCTGTGGGCATTTTATTACACTCATAACACCATCGGCTGTGGCCGGAATACCAGAAAATACTACACTACTTATATGATTTATCTGGGTCACCTTGGAAACGGCATTTGTGTGCAGGCAAGCGTCAGCATCGGTCGGGCACCCCTCCTCCTCCTGTAGCTCACGCCAGCGAGCGAACGCTGGACCAATGGTGATCCTCGTCCTGGCTTTTCATTTGTCACTATGCCTTTTTCTTTTTTTTAGTGTCCTCTGACAAAACCCTTGCCTTCTTCCTTGTAGCTGTTGGTTCGGCCATGACGAAAACATACAGACGGCAATCAAACGCGAGTTGAGCACTCACGTCAGAATCTGAGGAAGTTGTGGGTGGTGGGGGAAGTGACGTATGCCGTAAAGCGGTTGAATTTTGTAGTTCTTTTTGTGCTCGGGTTCCTACCCGAAACCCGAAGTTACATAGTGCTAGGAAAAGCGATACAGACACCTTCAGGCTACGGCAGACGTGTCATTCAACCTATTGTAAGTCGATGTACCATCTCAATGGGTTTTGGTAATATATTATAAAGGTTGAAAAGTTCCAGTGTGCCTTTAAGATCTATGAGCAACATTGATGCGTGAATGCACTGCCCACTAACTGCCCACTTTTTGGTCGTTTGTCCCAGGTATGTTTTATTCAGATTTGTCATGTTCTGTGTAAAAATATGTTAGCTAAATTGAGTGTTTGCATTAACACACGTGCTATGTGCTCGCACGTGCTGAACTGTGTAACTGCGCCATTTTAGGTCTGCGTTCTTCACTTTCAGTATTTCAGTTATACAAAAATATGTAAAATGATGGTTACCTAAGTTTATAGTTTCTCTGTATTTATGTGAAGTGATAAGAGAAATGAGAACAGAGACAGTGATTTATATTTTCTTTAATGTACGTTTTATTTTGAGTTTTCAATTATTTATTTTGATCACTTCGTGATCGTGGGTAAAAATTGCCCAATTGATCAGATCGTGATCGTGATCACGATCACGATCACAGGGTGGTGATGGCGTAGTGGATAGGACACATGCCTTGGTGTGAGAGACCCGGGTTCAAATCCACTGTGAGACACCAATGTGTCCCTGAGCAAGACACTTAACCCCTAGTTGCTCCAGAGGCGTGCGACCTCTGACATATATAGCAATTGTAAGTCGCTTTGGATAAAAGCGTCAGCTAAATGAATAAATGTAAAATGTAAATGTAAATCACTTTGTAAAAATGTATATCGAGCAGAGTTTCACATCTCTCCTGCTGATCTATGAGCAACATTGATGCGTGAATGCACTGCCCACTAACCAGTTTTTGGTCGTTTGTCCCAGTTCTGTCTGTCCCAGGCCCAGTAAAGTGAATTCTTGAGTGACCATCCACCTGCTCTCAGTGTGATTCCATCCACACAAACACACACAGTCACACATATGGACTAAATGTGCACAGGGCGCCCTCAGGCTGCCAGTATGGATAGAAAACAAAGTACATCAGAGTATCCAGCGCAAAATGATTACATCGACCCATTTTGGGTATAAATTCAATAAATATTATTCTTCTCTATAGAAATCTGACATAAACCTATATGCAAATCTATCAATTTTTCTCCAAATGCGCACATTTTTGAGCTAAAAGCCCTGAGGGACGTTGTTTGGTCAAGTCAAGTCAAGTCATCTTCATTTATATAGCGCTTTTAACAATGGAGATTGTTTCAAAGCAGCTTTACAGAGATAAACATTCAATTTACGGTAACAGAGATTGTTTTGGCTTCACAGCGATTCTTGAACAATGTTACTTCCAGCCAAAGTTAGTTTTGACTGATTCACCTCCAGCAAAATTATCATTTGTTATTACATTAGGGGCCACTAAGACTATGGCGTTCTCTCTAAACAGACTTTAAACGCGAACCTGTGACCTGATGGCGTTCACATGCGTTCACATGTGCATTAAAAATTGATTCTATAGTTATATTCGTTTGAATATATGTGCGCAGGTTTGTAATTTCCCAACTAGGGCTGCAGCTATCGATTCTTTTTGTAATCGATTAATCTAGCTCTTAATCGATCGATTAATCGAGTAATCAGATAATTTTTTTGTGTGTGTTTTTAAACAACCAAAACAAATAATGCATAACCAAAATGATGTGGCTGTAAAATGATCAAGCATTTGGCTTTTATTTATAAAAAATAAACTGGTATTTATTCCAACTCCAACGTTTGGCTCCAAAACTGAGCCTATTTGTTGCAATTTTTACCCATTTAGTATAAGTGCCAACAATGTTCTATGCTCAATTACTTTGGTAGCCGATTAAAATGTCTTCCCCAAAAGTACGAGTGGTTTTGGAGAAGCAGGCTGGGGAATTTCATTTTTTTGTTGTTGTCTGTAACTATTTGGAAGACGTGACATACAAACAAGGTCTCGCAAAGACTGCAATACAATATTTGTTCCTCCATCACGTCGCGGTGTATACTGTGAATGCATGCTGAAATTATTGTTGCGTGGCTACATAAAAGTTTAAGTATGTGATGCATTGCCGCAATTGATCTGACTGGCGCGTGAGAGAGACGAGGGTGCATGCGTGCGTGTGTGTGAAGGGGTTCTTTTTTTAGGCTACTCTCTTGCAATTGAACGTGAATACGTTTACTACTTAAAAACATCAAAGCTAAACATCATATCTAGTCAAACCGCATCACGACATCGCTACAAATACAGTACGGGATTAAAATCAGCGAACATCAATGTATCATAGGCTTATGGTGTGTTCACACCGAACGCAAATTTAATTATTTGCGCGAGTAGATAACATACAAAGTCAATGCAAAGACGCGAATAGACGTATCATTCGCGCCGGGCGTCGCGACTGACACGAATTGGGCTACGCGTTTGCCGCGGACGTCTTCCGCGCAGGTTGAAAAATTTGAACTCGAGCGAATGTTCAAGCGTCTAACTAGACGCGATAAACGCATATTTGACGCTCTATCCGCGTTCGGTGTGAACACCATTAGTTTACCTTGTTTCAGCGACGCTTGGTGAAACAGCACGGAGTGGAGGTTTTCGGTTCAGATGCTGAATCATTGAAGTCGTACTGTTGTGGTATGCCAGGTCTACTTTGCAGTAGACACATTGCACCTTGTTCTCTTCCTTTTTAAGTATGTAATGATCCCAAACTTTAGACATTCTCTGCCGTTTATGGACATCTCTACTCTCCGCCATCGCGCCAACTAAATTCAAAAAGTATCACGCGCTATAGTATAGATCCGCGCGTATAGTGCGCGTCATAGGAATTTAACGGGGCTTCGAGGCAGAGTTTTTGCCTCGAGGAATTTTTGCAATTGAGTTAATCGAGTAACTCGATGAATCGTTTCAGCCCTATTCCCAACAAACCATGCCTAAACAAACTACTTGTCTTGCCTATACATTTGATAAAGAATTTTGTTTTATTTTATCACTTCGGGGTACGCGAACCGGATTTTCAACAACGCTTTATCTGTAGAGTGGGAAAGGGATCCTCCATAGGGAGAGGATAGTTGACACTTCAGCACTGCATTGTCATCGGGTCCAGGCGAAGCTCCTTCGTCAGATCTGGATACGGCCTGGATCCAGCAGGCTGCGGGAAAACCTCGGGATAAACAAAGACACTAAAGTTAGCGTAGATGCCATTCTTCTTATGATGTAACGAGTACATCAGGATTTAAGGGAAGTGTTCCCATTTCCGGCTGACCTAATCTATGCAGCCTAACATTGAATTATAGAAGTCTATAATGTGTTATGTGTATGCTAGGTCAAAGAGATGTGTTTTTAATCTAGCTTTGAACTGACAGAGTGTGTCTGCTTCCCGGACAATGGTAGGAAGACTGTTCCAAAGTTTTGGTGCTAAATAGGAAAAGGATCTACCGCCAGCAGTCGATTTTGATATTCTAGGTATTATCAACTGGCCGGAATTTTGAGATCGCAATAGACGTGAAGGACTATAATGCTTTAAAAGCTCGCTCAAGTACTGCGGAGCTAAACCATTTAGTGCTTTGTAAGTAATCAGCAATATCTTAATTTATACGATGTTTAATAGGGAGCCAATGCAGTGTTGACAGAAACGGGCTAATATGGTCATATTTCCTGGTTCTGGTAAGAACTCGAGCTGCTGCGTTTTGAACTAGCTGTAGTTTGTTTATTAAGCGTGCAGGGCAACCACCCAGTAGAGCATTACAATAATCTAGTCTTGATGTCATTAACAAATGCAGAACAATTAGTTCATGCGTTCGTTAATGAGAGGATATGGCGTAATTTAGATATGTTTTTAAGATGGAAAAATGCAGTTTTACAGATACTAGTGTTGAAAACCTTTTTCTTCTTAAAGTGTAGAAAAGTCAGAAGAGCAGACCAGGAGACGGAGAGGTATCTTTTAAAGCAGATGTTCTTTATTAGGTCGCTGTAGCATCTCAATCTCGTCCAACTAAGGGAAATGTTCCCTTGCAATTTATACATTTAGAGGGGGAGGAGTTTACATTGGGGTGGAGTCCCTCTGAAACAAAGCATGCAAATGAAGTAGGAACACACGCTACTCTGAGGGCATTACCAATCCAATTGAATCAGCATAACTATTCAAATGCTGATAGTGGCCAGGAACTCTGGTTCCTAAGAGCCATCCCAGAGCCATTAAAGACAAAAGGTGAAAGTCTCCCCGACAGCTAATCCAATCAACCTAACGATTCTATCTAGGCTGAAAGGAGAGAAAACAGGACTATCAGGAAAGGAGACTCAATAATCATCTAAAATCCGTCTACTAAACTTTATCAGTTTTTATACCATTGGAGTGGAAACCTAAATTAAACATTTGACAAATTTGTTTTCCTTCAATTCCCACTTTGGGAGTTCTAAATAACTCCCACAATATATACAAATTTAAACAATTAAAAATTCATTCTTGCAACTTGTGATAGTTACAGGCACATAAGCTTGTTCTGTGTTGATGTTTCTGCAATTGCATGCTGACACAGAAACAAAACATGCAATTAGGGTCCGTGAGTCTTTTCTGGTTGGAACTGTGATTTTCTCGTGATCAATCAAGTTTCTGAACCATGAAGAATTATCTTCAGTCATCTTGGTGTAATTTTGCTGAAAGATCCAGAATGTCTTGTTGGACCACCATGTTTGTGCACAAGTGAGTCCTGGAATGCAGCCATCTTCGGAGGTGACATGCAAACGTTCTTTCCAGCAAACAAGGCGTTTTTGACATATTCATCAGCTCTAAGAATATGTTGTTTCTGGAGTCCGGACTTTGTGCGATCTTCATGATGTGTAGTAGTAGGACAATCTTGAGCATGTCGATGGATGACTGAAGGTTTCGTAGTCTCTGCGTTGTGTATTTTTTTTTCTTTTCTTTATCCTTTTGTGATAGTTGGCTCGGCAGTGGGTCTAGTTGTTCTCTGGAAGTGGTGTCTCCATATGCAGGTGAGATGGTCGTTACATATGGATCCCAGAACAGCCATCAAGTGGAATCTGCACAGAGGGAGAAAGAAAACAAAAGACAGGAGAGCAGTATTTGTTCAAACCCTAGGGTTGTAAACTTTTCCGAGTCTGCTAGACAGTAGAGCAGTATTTGTTCAAACACTTGGGTAGTAACTTGTTTCCGAGTCTGCTTTTGTTGTTCCCTCTGTCTTTCCCTATTTCTTAATTCGTTTGACACCTATGGACCAGTGAGGTAAGGATGGACTGTGGAGGGGGAGGCCTATGAGGGATTATTCACCGCAGGGGTTGGCCCCCGATGCCTGTTGCAATCGGTTCTTCCCTGGGCTCCTCACTGTTCCGTGTCCTGTCATTTCCCTGTGGGTGGGGGAACAACTTTTACAGTGTGACACAATGAGCCCAGGTTTATCCTGACACAATACTGCCGCTACTTTAATTTACCTCACTTGATGTGGTCCGTGCCATTAAAGCTCTAATGGCTTGCAATATTCTAGACACTTCCTTGACTACCTGTCCTGTGAAGTGTGTACCTTGATCTGAGTCAATGCAATCGTGAGTCATTTCTCCTTCATCCTCTAACACAACTTCAGTCATTGTAGACATCATACATGAGAATGGTGACAAAAATGACTTTTGCTTGATTCATTATTGCGGTCACTACATGAGGGCATTTTACATTTACAGCTTGACCCAGCTCATTACTAATGAAGGGCCTGTGCTGTAGACAACATTTAAGGCTGTGAGTTTACTTAACCATTGTCCCCACAAAGGAAAACTGAGATAGTCACTTTCCTTTTGTTCTATTAAACAAAAATAAGTATTTTATCTCTGTTGTAAGTTATTGGGGAGAATTAAGCACTCACAGCACAAATGGTTAACACCTCAACAAGCTGCTCCACCAGTTTAATGACGTGGGGAGTGGCTGCTTCAAATTAGTAAGCAGACTGAGTAGGAGCTGTGCAAAATTGTTAACTTCTATAAAGTTCTTTTTGCTTTTCCTACACTCTTTTCTCCAGTGTCCAGGCTTACCACAGTAATAACAACTGCCCTCTCTCTTAGGACATTTATGTTTCTGTTGGTTCTCTGTGTTGACCTTAAAGGAGGCTGCTGCAATGTTTACGCTTGCCCTGACATCAGAATCTCTTTCCCAAGCAGCTAAACTGTCCAAGTTGTTTTGCAGGGTTCTAGTGGCCCATGTGACATCTAAGAAAGGCAATGCATTTCTATGTTCTGACAAAAGACCATCAAACCATGTGCGAACGAGGGCACCATTGTCCTCTAGCGCCTTCTCTGAAGTGTCAACAATCCCACTGTAAGCTGCAGCTGTCTGACAAAATCTTTCTGTGTACTCACATACATTTTCATAATTCTTCTGTACACAACTAGTGATCTTTGACCAGTCCACTTTTGATCCAACAATGTTCTTTAACACTCTCAGAACTCCCTCTCTCAAGTCATATTTTCTGGCATTTTGAAACTCAGAATTGTTTACAGCATTTTCAAAATCATTGAATTCTGACTCAGTCAAGATCTGTGATATTAGCTGGGTGATTTCAGCTAGAGACATATCGTAGAGCAGCATCTTTTTGGACAATTCTCTCCTAAACTCAGACAAATTTCTTTGCACTGATGGCAAACTTTCAGCAATTCTCTCGATATCTTTAGGAGCTAAAGATAATTTGACTGCTTGTAACTGCAGTATGGGGGTTGCTGATGGAACTGGATCAATCCCTTTTCTCCTACTCTGAGTCTTTTGTCTTGCTCCACACACTTCAACTGCATTTACATCTTTCATCAATACAGCACTGACATTGTCCTCTATTCTATCAAAAAACTGTAAATCAGGATAGCTTTCATCTGACTGTTGGTTTTCTGAGTCACATTTGGCCTTGTTATGGCCCACCTTTGTCTTGAAACGGGACACTTGAGTCTGCAATTGTTTGTTCTGTTCTTTTAACTTCGCAATACACTGAGCTTGCTCTTGTGCAATGGATAAGCTAAATTCCATGTGACAGAAAATAATGCCTTTTAGGTTTCTCTTCCTGATACATGCACCTAACACCTTTTTGCATTCTTCAATAGACCATACTCTTTCTGGGTGAATACCAAATTTCTTTGTCAAATTCAATCTGACTGACTCAGTCACTATGGAGTCCATGTGCTCTCCTAACAATGACTTGAACTCACTGTCTGTCCATAGAGGGCTAGCTAGTCCACCTTTCTGAGTTGATGGAACTAGCCTAGCATTCCTTCTAACCATTTTGTGAGTTTCTTTGTTACCACACAAACAAACACTAAAACTTCTGATCAACAGAGGCTTACACTTGTTAACACAAATCAACTCTGTTAACCTTCCTTGACAGAGCAAAGGAAAACCCAAATTACTAGCACTTTACGCTAATCTTCCCTGCCTGAAACAGAGGATAAAAACAACTTCCCTGACTATTCAGAGGATCACAAAATATTAACATTTAATGTTAATCTTGCCTGCCTGAACAGAGGATAAAACCAACTCATTAGCACGTGATGCTAAACTTCCCTGCCTGAACAGAGGATACACTTTCATCTCTAAAAGAAAACTTTTTAAAGAGTACCAAAATAAATAGCCTGTAAGACTACCCCTTCTCTGCTTGCACAGAGGATAACAATATTTTAACTTGAATGCTAAAATCTTCCCTGTCTGGGCAGAGGATTACTTTTCATCTCTAACAGAAAACTTTAGAGGATAAACTTAGCTAACCAAACTCTACAGCTGTCTGTTAACTCTTCTCTGACGGCGCAGAGGAATATTCTGGTTTTACTGGTCTGCAGCGGTTCTTTGAATAGAGTGAAACTCACCGAATCGTTGTTTGAATGAAAAGATTCAGTCTGGAACTCAGTTTGCTTTGTTGAGATCTTTGTGGCTTGAAGTTTCAAGATTCAGTTCTGGAAATCTTTGTTGCTTGAAGTTTCAATCTGGATTAAGGTGATTCAGTCTCTATCCGGGTCACGGCACCATCTGTTGAAAACCTTTTTTTTTTCTTAAAGTGTAGAAAAGTCAGAAGAGCAGACCAGGAGAAGGAGAGGTATCTTTTAAAGCAGATGTTCTTTATTAGGTCGCTGTAGCATCTCAATCTCGTCCAACTAAGGGAAATGTTCCCTTGCAATTTATACATTTAGAGGGGGAGGAGTTTACATTGGGGTGGAGTCCCTCTGAAACAAAGCATGCAAATGAAGTAGGAACACACCCTACTCTGAGGGCATTACCAATCCAATTGAATCAGGATTACTATTCAAATGCTGATAGTGGCCAGGAACTCTGGTTCCTAAGAGCCATCCCAGAGCCATTAAAGACAAAAGGTGAAAGTCTCCCCGACAGCTAATCCAATCAACCTAACGATTCTATCTAGGCTGAAAGGAGAGAAAACAGGACTATCAGGAAAGGAGACTCAATAATCATCTAAAATCCGTCTACTAAACTTTATCAGTTTTTATACCATTGGAGTGGAAACCTAAATTAAACATTTTACAAATTTGTATTCCTTCACTAGACACGTGACTTTCAAATGAAAGATTGGTATCAAAGAGCACACCCAGGTTCCTAACCGACGACGAAGACTTAACAGAGCAGCCATCAAGTGTTAGACAGTATTCTAGGTTATTACGTGTGAAAGTTTGTCCAATAATTAGAATCTCTGTTTTTTTTCAGAATTTAGTAGTAGGAAATTACTAGTCATCCAATTTTTAATATCAGCGATGCATTCTGTTAATTTTGTGAATTGGTAAGTTTCGTTAGGTTTTGAAGAAATATACAGCTGAGTATCATCGGCATAACAGTGAAAACTAATTCCATGTTCCCTAATGATATCTCCTAATGGTAGCATGTACAGAGTGAACAGCAACGGTCCTAGTACTGAGCCTTGTGGTACGCCATACTGAACGTGTGATCGATAAGACATCTCTTCATTTATTGCGACAAACTGATAGCGGTCAGATAAGTGTGATTTAAACCATGCTAATGCAATACCACTAATGCCAACATAATTTTCGAGTCTATTTAAAAGAATGTTGTGGTCAATAGTATCAAATGCAGCACTAAGATCAAGTAACACTAATAGAGATACAACGATCGGATGATAAGAGCAAATCATTTGTGACTCTGATGAGAGCTGTCTCGCTACTATGGTACGGTCTGAATCCTGACTGAAAATCCTCGCAGATATAATTTCTTTCAAGAAAGGAACACAGTTGTGAGGAGACTGCTTTTTCTAATATCTATGATAGAAAAGGCAGATTCGAGATCGGCCTGTAATTAACTTATTTTGTATGATCAAGTTGCGTTTTTTTAACAAGCGGTTTTATCATAGCCAGCTTAAAGGTTTTTGGTACATATCCTAGAGACAAAGACGAATTAATGATATTAAGAAGAGGATCTATGACATCTGGAAGCATCTCTTTCAGTAGCTTAGTCGGTATAGGGTCGATTTAGTTGTCGATTTAGATGAATTAACGAGTTTAGAAAATTCTTCCTCTCCTATGGCAACAAATGAATACAATTTTTCCTCAGGGAGACTACACGGCACTGCCTGATGCGATACTGTTGTAAGGAATCTGGGTCATAAGCTCTTTAGTCAATTTTGATTTTGGGGAATAAATATTCAACAGTTATTAATCTCTGATCAACAAATTATCGAATATAGTTTGAGCCGAGTCCTTGCATAAATAAATCACCCAACGAGGGGTCGTGCAGCATACACGTCTGTTCAGGGCGTATATACACAATTAACCCCACGAATAATGAGGAATTGTGAATATACATCCTACACAGAGGCTATAGCTGATCTTTAAGATTACCACCGCGATTGATGCCTCGTTAACCCCCTGAGGTCGGATGACGCGCGGGCGCGTCAACTCAATGTTTACTCAATGTTTCTATTAATATCTCCGCGATTGTGCAGCACACATAAATGGTTCTGATTTTGCCGTAATCGACAGATTCTCAGCTTCAACGTCCTTATTCTCGCGAGATCATATGTGACTCACACAGAGAGCAAGAGGGAAGACAAGATGGTCATTCACCGTGCGTGATTGGTGGGCTAGCTTGCCTGTCTGCATTTTGTGTGAAACCAACCAATAGATGCGGTTGAAATCCCTAAGTACCCTCCCATCTCCTCACAGTGAGGAAAATACCAGCTGACATGGAGAGAGAAAGAGTAAAAAAGTCCGCGAAAGAAAAAGTCCGCGAAAAAAACATGGCAAAAATATATATAAAGAAGAGGAAAAGTAAGAAGAAGACGAGGAGAGAAAATGGCGAAGACATTGACATTGAAAGACGCACTTGCGGCGATTTTGGATAGCAGCGACGAGGATGAAAGGCGAGTTTCCGAGCCTGATGGATTTTCTTCTGATGAAGATGAGGATTATGATCACAGAAGAGATCCAGTTGAGGACGGGTAAGCGTATTTATTTTATAAAAACCTCGTTCGCATGGTGACCATCTTGGCTAAAATAAGCTGCGCTGTGCTGCTTTGACAAATTGACTGTGCCTTTAGCAAAGTGTTTACTTTATGTAAAAGTTATTTTCTTGTGTAAAACCGGGGTACACTTACAAATAGTAACGTTGTAGGCTGTTCTTGCTGGTCTCCTTATGATAACTAATGTAATATTTATTCACCTCAATTCACAATTTGAATAACATTAGGCCTATCTCTTGTAGTGATGAATCGATATGGTTTGGCCATTGACCTTTTTTATCATATTGTTTATACTTGTATAGATGTGGCTTGATCTTTCATATAATTTTATTTATGTTTAGTAGGCCTATATTTATACTGAATGTAAAATTATAAATCTCTGTGGAGTTTTGAAATGGAAGAGACAGTATTCCCACATCTCATTCAGGTGTTATTTGCTGTGATTTGGGGTGGACAGGATAGCTAGCACATGTGATAAATTGGAATAACGTTAAAATAAGTCAAATCCTCACACATCTTCCACATTCTTGTTAGGTGGAGATTGGTGTGTGTGTGTGTGTGTGTGTGTGTGTGTGTGAGAGAGAGAGAGATGTAAACTTTATGTTTTTGTGTTTTTTCAGAGAGGATTCACAGCTACCAGGGCCCAGTGTAACACAGGCAGCCTCACCTGTGCCTGCCACCAGGTCACCACCAGCCCCTACACCGCAGTCATTCTCACCAGCCCGGCCAGCCAAGAGGTTCCGTACCCCCCAGCATCAACCAGCACCCCCACCTACACAGCAACCATCATCACCAACCCGGCCAGCCAAGAGGTCCCGTAACGCCCAGCATCAACCAGCACCCCCACCTACACAGCAGCCAGCTCCACTGTCTTGGAAGACGGAAAAAGACCCAGACATCGCTCCCCCTGTCTCCAGGTTTCAACCAGCTCGAACACCAGGGCCACAGCTCAGCTCCACTTCCACATATACACCACTCGACCTCTTCAAACTTTTCTTCCCTGTACAAATCATACAAACACTGTGCCAAAACACAAACAAGCAGGCTGCTAAACAAATGGCACAGGGAAAGAAATATAAATGGTTAGATGTGAACATAGGGGAGTTTTACAAGTACATTGGACTGCTTCTGTACATGGCCATGGTGAAACTCGAGAGCATTGCAGATTACTGGAGACAGAATCACTTCTTCTCTTTGCCACTTCCAGTGCAGATCATGCCACGGGACAGATACAGAGCACTTTCTTGGAACCTTCACCTTAGCGACCCTGAAGAGGATGTCCAGAACGACAAAAAAAAGGGCACAGCCGACCATGACAAACTTTTCAGACTGAAACCCCTGATGAACACCATCAAAAATGCCTGCAAGTCATTTTATCATCCTCACAGAGATGTGGCTGTGGATGAAAGAATGGTTGCATCAAAGGCCAAAACTGGGATGACGCAGTACATGAAGGCAAAACCGATAAAGTGGGGATTCAAGTTGTTTGTCTTGGCAGACTCACGGAATGGCTATACAGTGGACTTTTCCGTTTACACCGGCAAAAGTGACATCCCCTCTGGACATGGCCTTTCCTATGATGTTGTGATGTCCCTGGTACAACCAGGTTACCTTGGCACAGGCTACCACATTTACATGGATAATTTTTATTCAAGCCCCAAACTCTTCAGGGCTCTCCATGAGCAAAAATTTGCTGCCTGTGGGACCTACAGGGAGAACCGCAAGGACTGCCCTCGGACAACAAATAACGCCCTCACAAAAAAATCAGAAAGAGGCTCCATAAGATGGATCCGGGACGGGCCCCTCATCTATGTGAAATGGATGGACACGAGAGAACTATCAGTCTGCTCCACACTTCACACAGCACACTCTGGTAACACTGTTCAGAGGAGGGTGAAACAACAAGATGGCTCTTGGACAAAGACATCAATCCCCTGTCCCACACCAGTTTTGGCGTACAATGAACACATGGGGGGAGTTGATCATTCAGACCAGCTCATTCAATATTACTCTGCACAACACAAAACAATGCGCTGGTACAGACACCTGTTTTACCATTTTCTGGACATTGCCACCACCAACAGCTACATCCTCCACAAGGAACTCTGTCTGGCCCAGCAAACAACACCCATGACACACAGAGCTTTCATGGAGGAGCTGACTGCTGAACTCTGTGGTAAGCCTCTTCACACTGCTCCGGTCCCGGTACCTGCAGGTCATATTCCTGTGCCAATTGCCGTTCATGCAGCAGATTCTTCCACAAAAGCCACCACAGGTCGCAGCAGGTGTGAGCATTGCCAAAGCCAAGGCCAGAGAAAGGACACACCTTGGAAATGCAGGGAGTGTGGTGTTGCGCTTTGCATGCAGCTGGACAGAAACTGTTTTGCAGCATGGCATGACAGCTGAAAAACTGAAACATGAAAACATGCACATTGTGTAAATATTGTAAATAGTGGTAAGTTTATATATATATATATATATATATATATATTTCTAATATATAGTTCATCTTTGGTTTGAATTTTTTTTTTGACATGTAAAACATGAAAATGTGTACATTTTGTGAATATTGTTAGTAGTGAGTTTTTTTCACAAAGTAAACATTTTGCTTGAAAGAAAGACCTGTTGTAATGCTACTTTTTCATTTGCACACATCCCATAAAGCTTGATATGTAGTAGGAAGTTATTTTAGTCCTATTTTATCTCTAACATTTGGTGAAGGTAGAGTCACAGACAAAACTTGTACTAAAAAACGATTTTTCAAAAATGTCACTTTAGACAATGATTATTCATTATCTACTATTTTATTCATATATTACACTCCTTTTGTGACCCTAAGACTTTGGGAAACCCATTTCAAGGACCAAAATAATTCGTCCACATGAGTAATGGTATGTTTTCACAAGAGATTTGAAGAATTTCAAAAATCGGACTTAAATTTTTCACCTTTTAGAGACAGATTATCCCTCTCTCTCTCTTTAGACAATTCTCCAGGACAAGTGGTGAACTCACCAGTAAGAGAGCTGGGTTTTCTCTGCACATTTTGATATAAAACATGTGGGATTATGTTATGTAATTACCTTTAAAAGGTGAATTTAATAAGATTTGTAAAATCGAAGGAAAAAGTGAAAAAATGCCCTTAGACCTCAGAGGGTTAAGCCAGCACGTCCGCCGCGCTGTTTCGCTAGAGGTTACCAATGGCTGGTGGTCTTATTTTAGCTTAAATTTACTGACAATGTTTTGTGCACTTAACAATTATCAGATTGTAGCTAGGATCTTTATATTAAAGAGGCTTTGTTATGTGATCAACAACAAACACAGAGGCAATAAAGTATAAATGAGGTTTAATGAACTACACTACATGTAAAACAAAGATATATATGAAACCAAAAATGAACTTAAACAATAAGAAAAGATGGTAGAAACACAGGGAAAAACACAATTGCTAGCACAGTTAGGTCCTCAGAGACAGCCTAAGAATACACACTTCAGAGCGTCTAAATTTAGATGGAACAGTTTGCATTCAGACCTGGTTAGAGCGGTGTGGGAGCGAGCTCGTGGCGTCCTGGGAATAGGAGGCGGGCTTCTTTGATTCCTCCAAGCGTGGTTGTCGCGGGAGATTTAAAAGTTCTAACGCAGTTCTGTATGCGTGAAGATAGTCCTTTCGCTGGGATGCTGGAAGACTAACGAAACGCACGTGGGTATCTCGAGGACCGCACTAAGGACAGACTGGCTATACGCAAAATAAAACGAAGACAAAATAAAACAGGAACAAAATAAAACACGAGGATTACATCAGGATACAGGAACAGGGAACAGAGAACAGAGAACAGAGAGCGAATGTCTCTGAGTTTGGGGTTTTAAAGATAAACAGAACACGCCTTGGATAGGTGTGTCGGCCAATGATAATGGCCCATCTTGAAGAGAGCCTACGCCCCCCGAGTGGGTCATTCGGAATCAATTTGCATCTTTATGACTAGAAGGACCTTAAGCTTACTTTGGAAATGGCATATATATAGGTAGTTATATATATTTCACGCTATCGATATACAGCTTAATGAATAGATCCGATTTTTAGGATTACAAACATATCAAACATCACACGTCACAGACATAATATTGCAGAGTTACCTCTTAATGCACACTTTCAGGTATTTATAAGTGTCTTACATTCATGAAAACATTCGTAGGACATGTTTGCACATTTATAGTTCTGTTACAGGTATTTTAATACACCAACTCTGTTTTAATGCCGATTTATAGATAGAAACCTAGGGTTCATAGGTATGTGTGTGTGAACATAGGTGTGTGCGTATCTTCATTTGAACATCTGGCACCCCCCTTCTCGCCGGAGAGGGGTGTTAGAGATAACGGTCTTCTTTGATCGTGCCTCGCGAATGAATCGGGCTGGCACGAGGAGGTCTGGGTGTTGTCTCAGGAGGGGGGAATTCGCTGTTTAATGGACATTCAGGACCATTTATCACCATAAATGTTTGAAAGTCCATTTGCTCTCTAGACTTCTAGGCGCCAGTTTGGAAGGTTGGAGACCTTATCACGGGACCACATGGTAATAGGAATGTGGGTTAGTTAGGATTCTTTGTTAACTTTTCCTGTTGTGAGTTAAGGATTTTACTACAAGAGAATCAATGATTGTCCCTTCAATCCCTACAGTCCCCCCTTTCGGGAGATGAGGTCCCTGGGGAGATCTCGTCTGCCGATAATCATTGCATGGGAGGATGGAAGGTGAATCATGAATTTGGATCACAGGTGATTATCAGGGCTGAGGGCTTAACTCAATGAGGTTGCCGGCGGCTTCTTGCGTGTTATCCTCCTTCCGGGGGTTTCGTCGAAAGCCTCCGGACACGGCTTTGGTGAGCCTGATGGTAGCTGCTCGGTTCTCGTTGAGTCTCCTGTACAGGATGAAAGCCAAGCCCAGTGTTAGGATGTGACTAATTACCATAGAGAGGCACAGCGCCGTGTCGGCTGCGGTCCAGGCTCGGACAACAGGTGAGGTAGTCAAGAGGGGCTGTCGAGACAAAGCTTGTAGGGCAGAGTCGAGGGGAGCAATGTCGATCAGCTGTGACCCCCCTGTCTCAATTTCCAGTTCCAGTTCTGGACCCAGGGTGAAGTTATGGTCCTTGAAGAAGGAGGGGATTTCCAGTTCTGTTTCGTACTCGTGGCTCGGGAGATGATATAATGCCAGGTCATCTACGTGGAGGATGGCACCTTTAGGTACTTGAATCCACATGCTCTGGTTGAGCAGGCTGACACGGGTGGCGGTGTCATGCTGGTCATAGGTAAGAGTAGCCGTGAGTACCGGAGTGTTGACGAGCCACCGGTCACCGATGATCTCTGCTCGGGTTTCTTCCACTTGCATGCGAGGCTTGGCTTCGGCAGGGCAGCGGTTGTCGCTGGACATGGTTTTCAGCCCACAGATTCCATCAGTGTTATCTCTGAGGAAGGGTTTGCTAGGGCAGAGATAGTGAATATCTTTCGTTAATGTGCACATGTGCAGGTTTGGGGCCAGGTACAGCTGTGGATCGCTGTCGTGGTAGGCCACCACGTCTGGGGTGCGGATTTTGATGTGTGTGTTACCCTTCCAAAACCCGACATTGACAATGTCTTTGAGTCTGTAGATTCGGCTTGACTCTATGATGGGTAAGTTCAGGAGGAAACCCATTTCTCTTTGCTCTGGGTCGACATAGAGTGGAATGGCGCTGCCGAGCGAGTAGGCCAGGTGTACTTGGAGCGGATCAGCTGGCGTGGTGATTGCGGAAGCCAGCACAGTCTGGACAAGGCTCAATGGTATGAGGTAGGGCGGGATCCTACCCATGGCTAGGCTGTCGATGGATGAGCTCACCTCCCGCAACATGTCTGACATCAGGGCGGTGACTAGCTGAGTTTGGGCAAAGTCATTTTGGAAAACAGTGAACAGCTGTTTCATGGACTTCACAGTCTGGTTCAGCAGGACACTGTGGGTGTTGAGAATGACCACAGTTCCTCTCAAGGTCTTTCCAACGGTCTGCAGGGAAGCACTCTGCACGTTGAGCTGCTCTTTTAGCTGTGGGATCTCTGTTTGAATTTCAGCCCCCTGTCGTCTCACGGTGGCTAGGTTGACGGCGTTGACACTTGACATACCAATGTTGAACAGAGTTCCCACCGCAGCTGCGGCTCCCAGCAGAGCTCCAAGGAACCGTTTGGGGCGGCGGCTGTGTCCGCCTAATTCTGCTTGGGTGACGGTCATCTTTTCGAGTTGGTTCAGCATGTGCCTGACGTCGGCCTCGGCGTGGTTGAGAGAGTCCTCGGTCCATCGGGCCCCGGCCCAGCTGTACTGGGCTGTTGCACTGGGGTAGTGTGCCCGGTACACGTTGCGGGGATCGAGTCGAACGTACACCTTCTGGGTGTGGGTCCGGCACTTGGTGATCAAGAGACCTGGTTGCTCCCTCAGCACAATGCCTGACGCCGGGCCGGTTGAGATGACGTCAGGTGGCGGTTGCCCTCGGGTCGACTGGACAAGCAGGATGGCGAACCACATCAACATCCTATTAGAGGTGAAAGGGAAGATGTGGAGAGAGAGGGGGAGAGAGAGAGAGAGGGACAGTGTGTCAGCGAGAGTTGTCCTTGGTTTGGCAGGACAGTCTTTTCACTCCTAGGAGGGTAATCAGGTTAGTTTGCATTGGCCTCTCCCCGCCTTTCTCGGCCAACAGCCGAATGTCTTTTAATTTGGTTGCGGTGGACCCATTTGAGCACTGGGTCTTTCTGTCCCCGGCTCAATTGGATTCGGTACGCCACCGGAGAAAGTTTGTCAATAATTTCATGAGGTCCTGTCCAATGGAGTAGGAATGGGCGAAGCTGTAATACCAGACCCTGTCACCCACGGCTAGTTCCTGGTGTGACGCTTTCCGGTCATAGTATGCTTTCTGGCCCTCGGCGCTCTTTTGAAGCTGTTGTTGGGCGAAAGCGAAGGTTGCTTTCAGGTGCCGGTGCAGCTCATCGAGGTACTGGTGAGTGGTGCAGGCTGTGATGAGACCGGAGTCTCCTGGCTGATACAGCAGGTGCAGTGGAAGTGTCATCTGTCGTCCAGTCATTAGTTCGAAGGGAGACACCTGAGTTGAGTCCTGTGGGGTGGCCCTGAGAGCCATTAACACCAGCGGGAGTTTCACGTCCCAGTCTTTCTGGTTGGCAGCCACATACTTTCTCAGCATGCTGACCACAGTCCGATTCGAACGTTCAACTTGGCCAGATGAAATCGGGTGAAAACTCACGTGTAGTTGAACTTGGACCCCCAGGAGTTTCCAGATCTGCTGCATAATCTCAGCTGTAAAGTGAGTACCTCTGTCTGAGTTGACACTCATTGGCAATCCGAATCTGGGGAAGATGTGATTCATCAGGAGGTATGCCGTGGTCTGAGCGGTGTCGTTGGGTGCTGGAAGACACTCTACCCATTTTGTGAACTGGCACACGACTGTGAGGAAGTACTTGTTGCCCTTCGTTGACCTTGGCAGAGGCCCTACCCAGTCGATTTGGAGGTTTGACCATGGGAAGGTGACCCTTCTGCGTTGCAGCGGAGCTCTGTGGTTCGGATTTGCAGGTTGGAACTGGCAGCAAATTAGGCATTCTTTGACATATTCCGCTACGTGCTCTTGCATGCGGGGCCAATATGCCACTTGCTTCAGTGTCTTATAGGTGGCTCTGGTGCCGTGATGTCCAGCACATGGCGCGTCGTGGGCGTATATTAACATCACCCCCCTTAGACACTGAGGGACCACCAGCCGTGTCGTGGTGGTGTCATCAGGTGTATACCACAGAATGTCGTTAATCACACGCAGCATGTGCTTGATGTCGTGCAGTCGTCTGAGGCACGGGTTGTCAGTGAGATCAGACTGTGTGAGTGGGTGGTTGGAGGGGTCAGAGAGGTGGTTTAGGAAAGTCTTTATGGACATGTCGGTGGCTTGCATGTCCGCTATGTCGTTGTTTGAGATCTGCGGGGTCAGAGTTAGAGGTTGAGAGGCGGGCAGTGCGGCAGGAAAGGTTCGTTTGCTGCGGGTTAGTGCTGCCACATCGAAAACCGGTGGTTGGGCTGGAGGTGACCATGGGTTACCGTGCAGTGCGCCAGTCTTGGCAAGGGCATCGGTTTGGTCATTCAAGTCCTTATCGAGGCCTGGTTGCTTGGAGTGGCCTTTCACCTTTTTCCAGTAGACGATCATGTCGTGTTGTCTAGTTAGGTCATCGCATGCCTGAAACAAGTGTTGGTGTTTGACAGGCTTACCGTTTGAAGTCTTAAAGCCATTTTGTTTCCACCCTGGGAGGTGGCATGTGAAACTTAGTCTGGCATAGTTCGAGTCTGTGCAGATCAGGAGTTCTTTGATGTTGTGGGTCGCTGAGATTTGCATGGTTATGAGAATGGCTGCCACCTCAGCATATTGTGATGACTGAGGCCCCAGCTTGAAGTGTTGAGGTGGGCAAGGCCGATCATTGACCCATAACACACCCGCGCCAGCTTGGCGGATGCCCTCTTGGTTGTAGGAACATCCATCGACGTAAGCTGTGGGCATACCTTGGCACGTGTTGTCTTCGAAGTATCTGTGACACGTCTGTGGTTGTGGTTCTTCCACATTAGCTGTCACGGGTGGTGCGTTATCAGAGCAGTTCTGGCAGGCAGCCAGGCCGTTGCCTAGCGCTGACTTGTGGTTCTGGGCATATCTTGCCTCAACATTGCGCCCTTGGAGGGCCATCAACCACGTGGCGATGCGGGAATTGGTGACCACGCCATCGCGGATGCGTTGGCTGTTGAGGAACATGACAGGCTGGTGACAAGTCTCAATGATAACTTTCTGAGCTCCAATGTAGTTGGAGAACCGTTGTATGGCCCATACAGTGCAAAGCAGCGCTTTTTCACAGTCTGAGAATTTAGTCTCTGGTGGAAGGAGTGTCTTGCTGGCATATGCTACAACTCTTTTGTCTTGATCGTGTCGTTGGTACAGGCCAGCGCTGAGACAGTGGTTGGAGAATCCGGCTTCTAAGTAGAATTCTCTTTGTGGGTCAGGGTAGGCCAGACATGGAGCTGTGCACAGGTGACGTTTCAGCTCAGTCATGGCATTGTCCTGGACGGCTGTCCAGACAAACGGGCAGTCTTTTTTCAGCAGGGCAGTCAGAGGCTTTGCAATGTCTGAATAGCTTTCGATGAACTGCCGTGAGTAGTTGCACACCCCCAGGAAACTTCGCAGTTCTGAGAGGTTGGTGGGTGGTTTGATGTTTTGAACAGCTTGAATGCGGCTGGACTGTGGTTCGATGCCCTGTGACCCGATCAGTAGTCCCACGTAGTTGACCTTGGTTCGACACCATTGTCCTTTGTGGAGGGCAATCTTGGCTCCCGCAGCTGATAATTGGTTCAAAACATAGTCTATTTCTTTCAGGTGATCGGTTACTGTTGTGCTTTTCATCAGCACGTCGTCCACATAGATGAGGTTGCCTCTCATCCTTGCGTCGGGGCATGCTTTGTTCAGGAAGATGTTAAATTCGGCGGGTGAGTTAGCATAGCCGAATGGGCACCTGGTGAAAGTGAATTGTCTGTTACCGAACGTGAAAGCAAGCTTGTGCTGATCATCTGGATGCACAGGTATGGTCCAAAACCCTGAGGCCACGTCAAGTGTGGAGAAGATTGTGGCTCCCCTGATTCTGGGTATTTCTTGCTCTAGCTGGGTCATGGGCCATCTTGACAGAGGCACCTGTTGATTCAGTTTTCGGTAGTCGATGGTGGGTCGCCACTTGCCGTTTGGTTTGATTACCGGCCAGATAGGAGCAGAATAGGTGCTATTGCATGGGCGAATTACACCTTTTTCAAGCATAGAGTCAATGATTTCTTGCACCGGTTCGTGTGATGCGATGGGGATCTTGTACTGCCTGACGAAGGTGGGAGGAGCCTCAGGGGGCGTTGGAATGCGCACGGTGTGAAGGTGGGTGAGACCACAATCTAGAGAGTCTTTGGCAAATGACGCTTTGAATTTGTAAAGGACTTGTCTTAGTCTTTGTAGATCCGCATCCTGTTTGATTGCATCGGCGTCTTTTAGAATTTGCTGAACTTGGGACTCAAAACCTGGATATGGCTCTTCTGTGGGTGAATCGGGTATCATTGAAACTGGAATTGGCCCAATGACAGGTAAAGTAGGTTCAAAATCAGGAAAGTCATGGCTTACTAGCCATCCTAGCCGATAGGCTTTTGGAATTGTGATGTCCACTGCAATGCAGTTGTTGAAAAGGATGTAGATGGCCCGAGATGACACTTCAGTGAGGGGTGTGGCCTCAAGTGTGAGTCCAAGTTCAAGGCATTCGGGCGAAGGTTGAAAGAAACCCAGTGTGTGGTTTAGGATTTGGCCACACCGTATGTTCAATCGAACAGCGACCCCTTTGGTGTAAGCAGGTACTACAGTTGCCTGTTCGCTGATTAGGGTGCAAACCTCTGGGATGGTTTGGCCTGACAGAAGATTGTCAGTGTGTCGGAACAACAGCTGTTTGTAAAGTCAGTGGGGCCCACAGTACCTCGTTAATAAAATCCACATGAGCCTGGAGGCGAATCAGAATGTCTGCTCCAATGTAGACATCGTGGGGCAGATCCGTAATGATCAGGAAGTAATGAGTTAGGCGCCGATGGTTCCAGTTCAAGTTCAAAGCACAGATACCTTTTGCAGTCACCAGGTTTGAGGGGCATGAGTTCAAAGGGAAACGTGTGCGTTTGCTGGCAGAAGGAAGGTCTGGCGTGACTTTACTTAGCTCGTTGAAAAGTGACAAGCTGACAGCGCAATTGTCGGCCCATAGAGCAAGAACAATGTCTGTGGTGGTTATACCATTCAGCTGTAGTTCGGTGTTGACCTTGGGGCAGAAGGACTCAGAGTCTTTGGTGAGTTGAAAAGTGCAGAGTAACGAACTTGAATCTCAGTCAGGTGCTGAGTCTGTGTCTCCCTGGCTGGCGGCGAAAGTTCCCGTGACCTCTGTGACCTGACAGTCTGGCTCAGTTGACCTGGGTGGCTGACAGGGGAGGGGTTCTCGCACTTGAGCCCAGATTTTCAGTTGTCTGAAATCCAGCAGGGGCTCGAAGCGATCTAGTAGATCTTTGCCGATGAGGAGGGGGTACGTGTCCATTGGTGAAATGTACACAGGGTGTAATAAACCCATGGGACCAAGTGTTAAGTGAATTGGAGCTATTCGTTCAAGCCGAATGTCAGTTTGGCTGTAAGATCGCACATTCAGCTCACAATTCTGAGATTTTAGAGTTCTGTTCTGTCTGTTAGCTTCAAATCTGAGTCTTTCAAAGAGTTCGGCTGATATCAAAGTGAGGTCCGATCCGGTGTCGACCAGAGCTTCGAGCTTCACCACATTTTCCACTGTGATAGAAAGATAAAGTTTGCGTGCTAGTCCTTTTTCGACCAGGTTCCCCAGAAGTTTTAGTGTCAGGGCTTGTGTGGTGATAGACAAACAGTTAGGGTCGGTATCTTGGGCTTCGTTGCGGAGACACACAACCAAAACCGCACTTTCTGGTATCTCAGGGGTTTGCTCACTGGTGTGAGGGGTTTGGTTGTCCGCATCTGGATGTGCGGTTGACAATAGCAGCGAGTGGGTGTCATTGTCCCTTGGAGTTGTGACAGCTGGTTCTGTGGTCTGTGTCAGGAGAGCAGTGTTCGTGGTGCTTGGTTCAGTAGGAGGGCTATCAGGAAGGGTGTTACTCCTTACCCTTAGTCACGAGGAGTCTGGCTTGTCCCCTTTGTCGGTTTTCTTGTGAAGAAGCCCTTGTAGAATCTTCAGGATCTCTGCGGTCTCTGACGTGGACTCACTTGTTTCTTTTGCAGCAGGTTCGGATTTGGACTTGGACCTGCGTGAGGCCTGCCGAGAGGGAGTTCGGTGCGGGCTGTCTGGACTAGGCGTTCTTGTCGCTGGAGTTCGGCTCTGTCTGGGCCGTCGGCTGGTTTCCCACGTGGCCCCCCCCTTTTGATTGTGGGGGGGCCGTGGGGTGCCGTATGATCTTTCAGAGCGCCCGCTCTGGTGCTTAGGACGAGCACCCTCGCGGTTGCGTTGCCCTCTGCTGGCTTGAAACGGTCTTGACTCGTTATTAGAAAGTCTGTTAGTGTGGTGTTGTTGGGTGCCCTCTAGTGCCAGCTCTGAGTGCTGATTAGTGATAGGGCAGATAGAGGGAGTTTTGACAGTCTTTTCAGAAGCAATTTTCTGCTTGATAAACGCTTTGTGGGCTAAATCTCGCAGTTGCTGGGTACTCATTGTGCGAGGGCAGGCCAGGACCCCTAAGTGATGGCTCACTGTGGGATGCAGGTTTCGGAGAAACAAAGTTCGGAAGTTAAAGTCCTCCTCCATCCCGGGATCATTCCTTGCCCCAAAGTAGGCCTGTCTGATGCGAGTGTAAAAGGCCTGCGGAGTTTCCAATCGTGCCTGCTTGAGGCTCATAGCGGTGATGAGTCCTTGATCAGTGTCTGGACCAGAGAATTCCCTGATGAATGCCTGTCGCAGTTGCTGATAGTCCGGCTTAACTGAATCTGGTTGGCGATCCAGAAAACTGCGTACGTCCCGACTAGACGTAATTCGAAGCAGGTATAATCTGTCCCACGGGGTGACGTGGGGAACAGTGCATAAGTGGAAGTCAATGTCTTTCAAGTAGGCATGCACATCATGGCCTCCGGCAGGGTTTGGGGTGAAGGTAGGAATGTTCCGGGCCAACTTGTCAAGTTCCTTAAAGGCCATGCCGTGATAAGTGGCAAGGGCTTTCTGGGGCGCCCCTCCTTTTCCTGAGGGCGAGGGCTCTTGTAGACGGTCCATCGATATCTGGGACGGTGGCCGTTCGCTTCCCTTCACAGTTCTGTGTTCTTGGCTGAAGTGTGCAGACTGACCGGTCAGAGAAAACTTGGTAGTGTGTGTCTCTCTTTCCGGGTCACTTTGAAGTTTATAGGAGTGTTTTAACTCACGGTGGACAGCGTCGAGCTCATCTTTATAAAGTTCTTTTTGCTGGATAAGTTCATTTATTTCAGCTCTGGCCGCCTTCAAGTGTTTCTCACAGGCTTTGGCTTTGGCGTCTCTTTCTTTTAGTTCATTGTTTGCTCTCTCAAGGAGAGCTTCACCTTGTTGCAGTTTTTCGGTGAGTGTCTCTCTGGCTTTTCTTTCTTTTAGATCCTTTTGGTCGGTGTCTAGACGAAGGTTTTCCAGAGCAGTTTGAAGTTCTTCTACTTCCTTTCGTGGCTCTGAGCCCGTTTCCTCCTCGTCCTGCTCCTCGTTCTCGAGTAGTAGCTGGTCTAACCGACTTTGGGTCTTTGCTTGGTCGCGCCGGGCCTCCTCCGCTTGGAGCCGCAGAGTTGCCGTCTCCTGTTCCAGGTTGATGGCGTGTCTTTCGTGGAGGCGGGCTTGTGCGACGAGCGTATGGGCCAGGTTTCCCATGATTCGGGCCCATTCTTTGTGGTTGTAGCTCTGAGTTGGGTCATGCCTCATCAGCAAGTCCAGGTCGGTGTCCAGCTGCGCCTGATCCCGGGGCTCGGAGTCGCCGGTATCCCTGGGCAGGACGGTGGCTGTCATGGCATTCAGCCATGTCTCGAGGCTGTCCCAGTGGGCTGCTGGACTGGGAGACCGGGACATACTGGTTCACTGCGGGCGAGAGGAGCACAACACACACACGCACACACAGACCAAATGCAAATTTGTTCTACAATTTATGCGCTTATACCCTTAATACGGGCGATGCCGTTTACGGTACTTTGACTAACTGTTGCAGACAGTTAGGTAGGGACAAATTGTTTAGGTCAGCGCAGGGCCTAAATAAAGATTTGACAGGGCCGGAGCCTAGTAGGTCACTGTTGGTGCTACCGGCTCGGCTGTCAGTCTGTTATTCAGCTCTCCTTGGGTGTCTCTGTAGGCTTCGTCTCTGGGTGACCTGGTAGGCACAGTTCACACAAGGCAGAGAGAACTAACAGAAGAATAGTAAGAGAAGAAACTTAAAGGGAGATTAGACAATAGGAATTAATGGGTCTGTTAAAACAGAGTAAACAGTAGCACAGAAAGAGTTACGGGAACTAAGAGGGCTTGAGCCGACTATGTGTGGTTTTCTTTAGAAACGGGGTGGACAGTCTTACATGTCACGGGAGAATATCTAAAATTCTGGTGGTTTATACTAAGTGGATGACCTTTCTTTATCTTAATTTGGCTTGCTTGGGGTGACCTGAAATCACACTAGCTGGAGCCAGTGTCGGGGACAATCTTTCCGTCGCTCCAAGCACTTAACCGGGGTGTCCACGGCCTCAACTGTGCGTCAACCATGGTGCACCCTCTCAAACAACCTAGACTTTAACACAACCGGCACTCCCGGGGAGGTCACCTGCTTACGACACTGCAAAGAGGACTTTTCCTCAGAACCCTCTTTTGAGCGGTCCCGCTTTGAGTACTGGGTCCGAAATTGCCTTGTGTCTTATTGCGTGGTGGGTCTCCCTTTTTTGGGAGCGCCAAATTGCTGATGTCTTATTGCGTGCCGCACCAATGGAGAGCCAGGAAGTTCCGTGACTCACCCACAGCAAGCGTCGGTTACGCCGGCCAGACAGCCCCGCTCACTGGAAACCAACCAGGAATGACGGTCAGATCACACCAGCGCAAGGGAGTTCTACCTGTGGATACCAAATGTGATAGAGGAAAGTGAGACTAAAATTACTTAAAGCTTACTTTGTCTAAACCAAATGGAGTATCTGTGTGTGTAGGGAATACAAAACCTTGTTGCCTAATGCGAGTGAAGAAAACAGAGAGGGATTTGTGACACTGTTGTCAGTTATCAGAATAACCTATGGAGAAGGGTTAGTGAGTAAGGCAGGATAAAGACAGGAGTAAGTACGCTGTAGTGGCGGGTTTGAGCCACAAGAGGGGGTACTTTTCCAGTGGTTAGCCTGGTAGAACACAACTTAATTGAAATTGCAAGTCAACTGGTGTAAATTCAATTCAACTAAGCGTGTACGGAGATGTTAAATAACACCTAAAATAGCACGAGTGCAGTCGTGATAGAAATATCACTAAGAGACGGCAGGGGAGAGTAAAAAAAAAAAAATTGAGAAGAAACACAAAAAAAATATTTTTTTTTTTAGAAAAGACAATTAATAAAAGTTATCAATTTACTACAACAAATTATCAAACTCATTAATTTATCAAGAAAGAAAAAAAAGGTAAGAATATTTAATAAGACATTGATTTATCTGAGGGACAATCAATAAACTTATCTGGACAGCAAACGAAATCGAGTAGAATTATTCGTTACCTAATTCATGGAGTGAAGTGAGAATTTAATTCAGTTTTTACCTTCAAAGTTTTTCTTTAGACCAAATCTGAATGAGACTATGACAATTAACGGATGGGATTACTTCTAATGCTAATCACGATCGCTGTAAGGTATCAATGACGGCTTTAGAACAAACCCAACTGAAAACAGACTGAAATTTCAAACAGAATGCAAGAATCACAAGGAGCTGACTCAGCGTTGGAGGCCCTGAAGGGGGGCGTCTTTTCGTGAGTCACTTCCTGTGAGGAATTAGAAATGACTTAGAAAAGAAAATTCAGGAAAGAGTGACCTTATGTGAGAGCGTCCATACTGTGGCGCTATTGCGCTCACGTTGATGAAGAGGGTGTGGCGGTAATTTGAGACCGAGGCGCAAGGCTGCGCTCTAGTGTTCAGCAACGGAATCACAACCACACTGCTTCAATTGTACCTTTGTGGGGCGCGCCAAATCTTAACTGCACACAATTTAGATTCAGGCGGATTTTACGGTGCTATGTTTCACGGGTTCACGAGGCAGAATTATTTCACTGCATTTACGTGTAACTGGACCTACAGGAATTTACGTCTGTGGTTTAACTCCCAATACATTTATCATTTAGCACTTTAATGATTGAAATGTTCTGGTTTAACATTTGGTTAGCTAAATCAAAAGTTGAAACCAGGAGTTTAATTCGTTTAATCTAACGATTAGAAAATCAGGCCTTGTTAGGTTGAATTACAGGAACATCGCTGTAATTCAGATCCTCTTCGACTCTGCTCAAAAGATTCTCGTTTTGCAAGCAGGCGGTTCCAAAAGCACATATATTAACATGTAAACGTCTTTACAGAGGTAATATCTCTTTTGTTGTGAACTTACTTTCAACGTTTCGACAGTGACTATCAATGTTATGAACTGCAATTTATTTTAGCAATTACAATGACTAAAACGTTTAGACGAATTTAGCAGTTTGTAATGTGCTCGGCTGAAACTCGACTTTCAGCTTCCAACATGCGCGGCGCGCTCGCGTTTCTTAATCCAAAACACAACAAGGTATACCAAATTGACACTGCATTAATTGCTCACACAACAAAGCTTAAAATATTGCCTTTTAAATTCTCCACCAAAATATAATGTAAGGAATCTGGGTCATAAGCTCTTTAGTCAGTTTTGATTTTGGGGATAAATATTCAACAGTTATTAATCTCTGATCAACAAATTATCGAATATAGTTTGAGCCGAGTCCCTGCATAGATAAATCACCCAACGAGGGGTCGTGCAGCATACACGTCTGTTCAGGGCGTATATACACAATTAACCCCACGAATTATGAGGAATTGTGAATATACATCCTACACAGAGGCTATAGCTGATCTTTAAGATTACCACCGCGATTGATGCCTCGTTAAGCCAGCACGTCCGCCGCGCTGTTTCGCTAGAGGTTACCAATGGCTGGTGGTCTTATTTTAGCTTAAATTTACTGACAATGTTTTGTGCACTTAACAATTATCAGATTGTAGCTAGGATCTTTATATTAAAGAGGCTTTGTTATGTGATCAACAACAAACACAGAGGCAATAAAGTATAAATGAGGTTTAATGAACTACACTACATGTAAAACAAAGATATATATGAAACCAAAAATGAACTTAAACAATAAGAAAAGAAGGTAGAAACACAGGGAAAAACACAATTGCTAGCACAGTTAGGTCCTCAGAGACAGCCTAAGAATACACACTTCAGAGCGTCTAAATTTAGATGGAACAGTTTGCATTCAGACCTGGTTAGAGCGGTGTGGGAGCGAGCTCGTGGCGTCCTGGGAATAGGAGGCGGGCTTCTTTGATTCCTCCAAGCGTGGTTGTCGCGGGAGATTTAAAAGTTCTAACGCAGTTCTGTATGCGTGAAGATAGTCCTTTCGCTGGGATGCTGGAAGACTAACGAAACGCACGTGGGTATCTCGAGGACCGCACTAAGGACAGACTGGCTATACGCAAAATAAAACGAAGACAAAATAAAACAGGAACAAAATAAAACACGAGGATTACATCAGGATACAGGAACAGGGAACAGAGAACAGAGAACAGAGAGCGAATGTCTCTGAGTTTGGGGTTTTAAAGATAAACAGAACACGCCTTGGATAGGTGTGTCGGCCAATGATAATGGCCCATCTTGAAGAGAGCCTACGCCCCCCGAGTGGGTCATTCGGAATCAATTTGCATCTTTATGACTAGAAGGACCTTAAGCTTACTTTGGAAATGGCATATATAGGTAGTTATATATATATTTCACGCTATCGATATACAGCTTAATGAATAGATCAGATTTTTAGGATTACAAACATATCAAACATCACACGTCACAGACATAATATTGCAGAGTTACCTCTTAATGCACACTTTCAGGTATTTATAAGTGTCTTACATTCATGAAAACATTCGTAGGACATGTTTGCACATTTATAGTTCTGTTACAGGTATTTTAATACACCAACTCTGTTTTAATGCCGATTTATAGATAGAAACCTAGGGTTCATAGGTATGTGTGTGTGAACATAGGTGTGTGCGTATCTTCATTTGAACATCTGGCACCCCCCTTCTCGCCGGAGAGGGGTGTTAGAGATAACGGTCTTCTTTGATCGTGCCTCGCGAATGAATCGGGCTGGCACGAGGAGGTCTGGGTGTTGTCTCAGGAGGGGGGAATTCGCTGTTTAATGGACATTCAGGACCATTTATCACCATAAATGTTTGAAAGTCCATTTGCTCTCTAGACTTCTAGGCGCCAGTTTGGAAGGTTGGAGACCTTATCACGGGACCACATGGTAATAGGAATGTGGGTTAGTTAGGGTTCTTTGATTCTCTTGTAGTAAAATCCTTAACTCACAACAGGAAAAGTTAACAATGATTGTCCCTTCAATCCCTACACTGTGGTAGACGGTTGCAGTGTTATAATTTTGTCCCTGATATTATTGATCTTATAAGTGAAGAAGTTCATCTAGTCATTACTGCTGTGTTGCTTGGACACTTCTGGGGTTGAAGCTTTCTTTTTCGTTAGTTTAGCCACTGTTTCAAATAAATACCTAGGATTATGTTTATTTTCTTCTAGTAGGGTTGAAAAATAAGCAGATCTAGCAGCTTTTAAGGCCTCTCTGTAAGCAATCGAGCTCTAACTTCCATGAAATCCGAAATACCTCTAGTTTAGTTGTCTTCCAGTTGCGCTCCATTTTTCTGGCTGCTCGCTATACCACGGCGTTGGACTATTTTCTTTAATCTTCTTTAAGCGCAACGGAGCAACTGCGTCTAAAGTGCTGGAAAAGAGAGAGTTAAAAGTTTCTGTTGCAATATCGAGTTCTTCTAAGCTATCTGGGATGCTGAGATGATGAAACTGATTAGGAAGATTGACTTAGGGCTCCAGACTGCGACCAAATGGTCTCATTTTGCGACCAAAATTTGAGAGTGTGCGACTGAATTTTACATCCAGTCGCACATGTGCGACCAGTAAATTTGTCCCCCTTTTTTTTCACGTTAAACGTGGAAGGGGCTTATCAATGAATCCGGAATGTGTGGCAGGCCAATGAGTGTGAGAAGAATAGGGAATGGCCACTGTAAGTGGCTAATGTGTGGAGGGGGAGGGTCCTAGAGATAATCGAGCGCGCGTTTAAACGTCTGTGGGAAGGAGACGGAGACAACCTGCGGTGCGTCTGAGCAATGAACAAGCAAACTATTGACTCGTTCTTCCGACCTGCGGCTAGTGTGCCAGTTAAATTCACTTGCTGGCTTCCCAAATAATACATTACAACAGTGATAATAAAAAAACCTGAACAAAACGATTACTCTTTGTAAACACTGTTCAATGTGAGTGCCAAATCTCGAACATGACCTGTCATTTACGCCGTCATCACCCGGGAGTTGATAGCGCACAAGCGCAGGCGAGACCTGAACTGCAGACGTTACCATCGGTGTTTAAACTAAACTCATTTAAGTTTTGCCAATGTAAACATTGAAGAGCAAGACGCGAAAGAGAACTCGCGTCTAGAAGATTTGTGCGCGTGTGTCTGTGCGCGCACGCTTGTGTGTATGTGTAGGCTATCTCAGACAGCGTGCAAATATTGAGTTCTCTTTCAAGTCTTGCACTTGAATGGACAAATTCACACAAAAAGTATGTAAACATGTCCGTCTTGATGAGTATCCTATAGCAGACATAGTCTGTTATGCCTTAAGTGAACTTATATGGTCAAGAAAAAAACTCACAGTATCGTGTAGGCCTACTGAATCAGCTCTGAATTGAATAGCTTTTGTAACTTTAATAAGGATTAATCTTTAATTTATATAGTCAAATATGCAATGTTATTTTACATTTGATTATTTTATTCAATTTCTGTACCTGAAAACTAATGTTGGATCTATCTCAAAAGCATTGTTTATTTTATTAGTATCTTTGCTCTATTGTATTTATTTGTGCTTTTGCTTGTGGTTAGATTATTTGTTCATATTTTCTTTATTTTATTTGACAGTAGTCTTTTTTTCCCTGAACATAGCACATACCGAATCATACCGAAACCGTGAACCTAAAACCGTGATACAAACTGAACCGTGAGCTATTTGAAGCGTTGCAGCTAGTACAGTGTCACAGTCGGAAGATGATTCAGAGTGAGAGGTTTTTGTGGCGAAAAAGGCCAAACCCACAATTTTCGTGAAGACTGGCTGCGAGACTTCAGCTGGTTAAGGTAGTACTGGAAGGAGACAAATTCCATGACCTGCAAATGTTGCAGTCGCTACAGTAACTGCGGGGAACACGAAGTTTGCCGACAGTGCAGGCACTTCACAGTTTAAAAACAATACGCTAGTTAAACACAATCTTAGCCTCAAGCATAGAGTATGCAGCGACATGTTAATAAATCAAAAAGCAACGCCACTGCCGGTTGCTTTTAGAAGACAAGAGGTTGTCACGTTAAATCAGAGGGCAAAGGCATTGTAATTTCTGCATCTATTATCAAAGTATTTATTAGTAATACACTGGAAATTAGTAGAAATGTGAATATTTGGTTAGTATGTTGATTTACGGTGTGTGCTCCTAAATTTTCTGGTTGTGCCCCTAAAATTTTCAGTTGGGGGCCACTGTGCTCCTAGTGAAAAAAGTTAGTCTGGAGCCCTGTAAAGCAATCTTTAGTGGCAGAAGTTATAGGTCTAACGTATTTATAACACGGAGTCGGCTTTGCAGCCTTGGCTAAATGTAATTTACATGAGACTAGATAATGATCTGAGATGTCATCGCTCTGCTGCAGAATTTCAACGGCATCATCTATTCCATGTGAAGGTATTAGATCTAGAGTATGATTACGACAATGAGTAGGTCCCGACACGTGTTGTCTAACTCCAATTGAGTTTACAATGTCTTTAAATGCCAATCCCAATGCATCTTTTTCATTATCTACATGTATATTAAAATCACCAACAATTAGTACTTTATCTGCAGCCAATACTATTTCTGATAGAAAGTCCGCAAATTCTTTGATAAAATCCTTATGGTGCCCTGGTGGCTTGTATACAGTAGCCAGCATAATTCTCACATGTGATTTATCATTTACACTATATATTTTTTACATTAAGAACTAACACTTCAAAAGAAGTATATTTAAAACTAGATTTCTTAGTGGTTTTGAAAATATTACTATAAATTACAGCAACACCTCCCCCTTTGCCTTTCAGAAGAGGCTCATGTTTATAACTGTAATCCTGTGGGGTTGACTCATTTAAAGTAATATAATCGTTTGGTTTTAACCAGGTTTCTGTCAAACACAGCACATCTAGATTATAATCTGAAATCATATCATTAACTATGAGCGATTTTGGAGTAAGGGATCGAATATTCAGCAACCCAAGCTTTATCATTTGCTCATCTGTATTATATCTGTTTTTTATTTGTTGAACATCAATTAAATTTTTAACCTGACGTTTTTTGGATTTCCAAATTCGGGGAACAGACACAGTTTCCTATATGATGATATCTAAGTGAAAGAGGCTTTATGTGATGGGATTTATCTAGGGCTGGGCGATATGGCCAAAAAAATTTATCACGATAATTTTTTTATATCAGTCGATATCGATAATTATCACGATAAATGTCAAATCTTTATTTCTTTCAAGTTTAATGGCAGATTTTTGCTCCTAAGTGAAAGTTGTAGAAACCCGTGCGTTAATTGTGGTTTTAAACTACTCTTTATTGTCAGAACATATCATGACAAACACTTGCCAAACATATATTTCTTAGTTTCTGCATGTGCTAATGGGGATATTAAGTCTTGAAACAGGTTTGTGTTGCCTGACTTTGATGTCACATATCTTCAGCACAGTTTGCAGTGCAGGCTGCAATATTAATATTACATGTTTTATCTCTAAACGCATATTTGACAGTGAGTTGACAGTAAATCTGCAATGCATCCTAACTCAAGCTAATACTACTATGTTAAATTTATGTTCATTAACAAAAACAGCAACATCTGTTAAAAAATTTTTTGACAACCACATTTTTATTTGGTAAAATGTAATATTCTGACTGTTTGAGTTTTAACCATAGTTTTTAACCATTGCTTATCCAGTATCATGCATTTAGATCATGATAACCACAGATAAAGCCAGGCATAGCCTATAGCACCTCACTATCATTGCAAAATGTAACTTTATGGTTTCTATGGTTTTTGTATGAAAAACAGTAGCCTAAATACATTATTAAATACTGTAATTATATTCCATTAGTCATTTAATACATTGTCTACATTAATAATATAATACAATTCAATGTATATCCCACATTTCATGGTGCAGTTAATATTACTAGGCTAACCTTACAGTAAATCCATGGTAAATGGATTCAGTATCAATTCAGATTGACAGTGTTTCTCCTGTTCGTCAGCTCTGTTTCATCTGCCTTTAAACTGGTTTAAATCACTGAGACATTTGTGTTCTTCGCTGAATTCAAGCGCTTCTCACTGGATCTCGTGAGCGAGGCGATCAGAGTAAACGCGTGAGCTCGCGCTGCGCTGCCATTGTGCCGTTTGGACTTTGAGCCGAGCGGATAAACAGTCCGTGAGGCGCGCGCGCGGTTCAAATGAGTTTCGTTCCGCTTTTGGCGCATAAACATTATCGAACATTTATCGAACTCTTGATATTGTTTTATCGAGAGAAATTATATCGCGATAATTATCGTTATCGTTTTATCGCCCAGCCCTAGATTTATCTGACCTTAGTGACGTGAGGCCGCTAGCAGACGGTCGGTTTAGCCAGTCTGTCTGCGTCCTGACCTGAGCCCCAGATTGTCATGTTTTAGCTCTAAGACTATGAGCCAAATTACTAGAGAGAAGAGCAGCACCAGCCCAGGAGGGATGAATACCATCTCTTTTTAACAGGTCAGGCTTGCCCCAAAAACTTTTCCAATTGCCTATGAATTCTACATTATTACGCGGACACCACTCAGACAACCAACCATTGAGCGAACACAATCTACTAACTATCTCATCACTCCTTCGAACAGGAAGGGGGCCAGAGCAAATTACAGTGCCTGACATCGTACTTGTGAGTTCACACACCTCTTTAATATTAATTTTGGTGATCTCCGACTGCCGGAGTCAAACATCATTAGTGCCGACATGAATAATGATCTTAGAGAATTTACGATTAGCATTAGCCAGCACTTTTAAATTTGCTTTGATGTCAGGCGCTCTGGCTCCCGGCAAACATGTGACTACGGTGGCTGGTGTCTCTATTTTCACGTTCCGTGTGATCGAATCACCAATTACCAGGGCACAATCAACAGAATTCTCAGTGGGTGTTTCACTGAGTGGGGCAAATCGATTTGTTATGGTAATCGGAACGGAAGAGTGGTAATCTAAAAAACTAATCCCATGCTTCCTAATGATATCTCCCAAGGGTAGCATGTACAGAGTGAACAGCAACGGTCCTAGTACTGAGCCTTGTGGTACTCCATACTGAACTTGTGATCGATAAGACATTTCTTCATTTACTGCTACAAACTGATAACGGTCAGATAAGTATGATTTAAACCATGCTAATGCAATTCCACTAATGCCGACATCATTTTAAAATAAAATAGTCTATTTAAAAGAATATTGTGGTCAATGATATCAAATCGTCGCTGTCGGGCGGAAACCTCGTATGTCCAAATTTGGTCAATTTAATATTTTTTCACAAATCGATGCTATTGGTCAGTCTCCACGTGGGTCTGTTATTTTTACAAATTATTAACCAATCGAAAGTGTTGAAAATAGCTTGTGAGCAAACCTCTTAACTCCATTGGACACTTCAACTGTCTGAGAAACCTCGTAACTCCACCCCTTCTTCACTTGGCGCCGCCGCGCTGGAGCTTCGCGGCATTTTTTCTCCTCAAGATTGGAAGTCGCAATCCTCGTTGAGCAACACGTCCTCTGAGGTAAATGTCCTTATTCATGATTTAGTTATATAAATTATATAATAATAACAGTTTATATATTATATATAACAGTTTTATCTCGATCGAAGTAATGGTAGTGCTAGTTTAGTGTAATGTATCATTTCTGAGGATGCTAGATTTTTCTTTCTGCTATGTCTTGCATTGGACGGTAAGTTAGCTAAGTTAACTTATCATGTTGATTGAAATCTTCCATGGTTTTGTTTCTGACGAGGACATTTTATTTAAACCGCAAAAATTGCCTGTCGTTGACTTAGTTAGCCGCTATGTAACGTTATTGGTTTTGTCATCATGTTAGGTGAGATAGGTAGCTAACGTGATTTTCGTGGGGCTTAAATAAAAACCTCTCGACCCCCGCTAACGCTAGTTCTGGCACTCATCTGAGGAACAACATAATAATTTAATGTACTATGTCAGTATTGTAGCTTACAATGTCAAGGCATTCCGTCATGTTCAACAATTAGCTACCTTTTACGTCATGTTCATCACTTTAAGCAAGCTAGCTGGCTTCTTGCCTTGTTATCATACGTAAACATGTCGTATAACTTAGTGAAACGATCATTTGACCTTTATTTATTTTATTTTTTGCAGCAACCATGTCTGTGTCCTTAAAGGAACTCTGTCAGATGGTCAATGTGCCATATGATCAGGCAAGGGCCCTATTAGACAGTGAGAGCTCTGATGGAGAGAGTGTAACGTTAGAGAGAGAGGAAGCAACAGTGGTGGAGGATACAGTGGTGGAGGATACAGTGGTGCATGCTGGTAGAGTGAATTTCTGAGAGATAATCATGATTTCACATGCCAAAATGAATGAGTTTTAATGCAGATGTATTTCACAACAATAGAAATAATAAAAAAATCACACTATTTGTATGATGTGTTTGAAAAGATTTCTCTGGTGGTCTGGAGGAAGAGGAGGCCTCACTGCTGGCTCCAGAGCAGGTGCAGTTTGACACGGGTAAGTTTGATGCTTTTCTACATTTTCTCATTAAATTGGATAAGGTCCTTCAACTATAGCCCTCACTGTTGACAGTTTATAAAGATGTAACTCATTCATGCACGTTTGGTTTGTGTGTGTATTTTGAAGTTTTCCATGGTGGAGGCGATGAGGACTCGGATGCAGAGCATTCATGCTCAGATGCTGAGGAAGACGCACCTCCAAGGAAAAGACTGAGAGCTGAGAACACCTGGAAGAAAGTCATCAACAAGAAAAGAAGAATGGTTGGAAAGTCATACATTGGAAAACAGAAGCAGAAGGAAATAATGAGGGAGCCACGGGCTATGGGGCCTAGATGTTCATCAGCAGCATGTGCCAGGTCAGGTAAACATCACTGCAGTGCAATCGGCGAGCCTGAGAGGAATACGATTTTCAATGACTTTTGGCAACATGTGACCTGGGAGGAGAAGAGAGTGTATGTGCGTGGTCTAATTGATGTGGTCCCCGTGCAAAGGAGAAGGGGGGCTGAAAATTCCCGAAGATCAAATTCGCTGTTGTTTTTTTTACGGGTCAGCGGGCAGAGAAGACGCGTCTGCAAAAGTATGTTTTTGTCTACCCTAGGAATAGGCGAGTGGTCTGCTCTTAACTGGGCAAAGGAGGGACACACGCAAGCAGAGACAGAGGGACAAACACACAGCAATGCACGTCGTTCAGTGGCAGGCCATGAATTCATTTGCAGTTTTTTGCACGACCTCCCAAAGGTGCCCTCACACTATTGCAGATCCACAACATCCAAACAGTATCTGGAACCTGTGTTTCAATCGATGGCTGATCTGTATGCAGTGTATTGTCGTGCTGCTGCAGAGAAGAATGTAACACCTTTGTCAAGGCAAGTGTTCACAAATGAGTTCAAGCGTCTCAACCTAGGCCTTTACCACCCAAAAAAGGACCAGTGCAACATCTGTTGTGCTTTCAAGACCGGCAACTTACCTGATGACGAGTGGCAGCACCATCTCCTTCAAAAAGAAGAGGCCCGCGCCGAAAAGTTGTCCGACAAAAGCAAGGCCAGCAACAACACTATGGTCTTATGTATGGACTTACAAGCCCTCCTTTTGTGCCCAAAGCTAAAAGCCTCTGCCTTGTATTACAAAACAAAGCTTGCTGTTCACAATTTTACCATGTACAACATGCTGACACACAGTGCCACATGTTATGTCTGGCATGAAGGCGAGGGATCCCTGTCTGCCAGTGAGTTTGTTTCATGCATTGTCGACTACCTCTCTGCACACACTGAGCCTGACACATTTATTCTGTGGAGTGACGGCTGCGGGTATCAGAACCGGAATGCAGTTCTAAGCAATGCACTTCTTCTGTTCTCCATGAAGAATAACAAAGTCGTCATTCAGAAGTACCTTGAGAAAGGGCATACTCAGATGGAATGCGACTCCGTTCACAGCGTCATCGAGAGGCGTCTGAGGGACCAGGATGTTTATCTCCCAGCAGAGTATGTTAACCTGATGAAGAGGGCCCGTGTAAAGCCTCATCCATATGAAGTCAAGTACATCGACCACACCTTCTTCCAGGACTTCACCAAGCTGAGGCTCTGCAAGTCTCTGCGCCCTGGAGGAAGACCTGGTGACCCAACTGTCCATGATATCAGAGCCATCAGGTAATTACCAATGCAAATCTTATGTCTTACCAATATACTCATGACATTATGATGTTGCATATTGTTTTATGAAATCTTACAGTGATTATGTTGTTGTGTTATATTTTGTGCTATTAGGTACAACAACAATGGAACGATGGACTTCAAAATCAACCACTCTGATGACTGGCATTCACATCCAAGTCACCAACTCCGAAACTCCACCTCAGACAGCCACACAGTCACCCCACTCTATTCAGACCGCCTGAAGATCAAAGAGCTGAAATTCAAACACCTCCAAGACCTGAAGGAAGTCATCCCAAAGGACTTTCACAGCTTTTACGACAATTTACTTCACTAGCTTAATATAGGATGCAGTATTAAAGGAGAACTCCTGCACAAAATGAACCTGGGGTGTAATAACACATTGGTACCGAGTCGACCGTTCTCTGGGATTTGTTTTCATGATAATCGAATGTAAAGAGTTCTATCTCTAAAAACGGTTTAGATTATAATGCTAGTATATGTTGGCATATAATAAGTAAAAAGAAATTGCTAGTTAATACCACTAACAATGCTCAAAATAGCCCCACACTAACACGGTAGCATAATGAGGGTCCAAACCGAAGCACTGAGAACTTTGTAAGTGTACAGACAGTATAAAGTATACAGACTTTATAAAGACAGTACCATCGCGGAGCCATCTTTGGGAAACAGCCTCGACCAGTCGAACCACTAACGCCATGCTAAGTGAGCTGAACTTTGAGATTCCAAGTCACAGTTCAGCTTGTAGCACGGCGTTCGTGGTTCGACTGGTCGAGACTGTTTTCCAAAGATGACTCCGGGATGGTACTGTCTTTATAAAGTATATTATTATTAAACTGTCTGTACACTTAAAAAGTTCTCAGTGCTTCGGTTTGTATGTAGGGACCCTCATTAAGCTACCGTGTTAGTGTGGGGCTATTTTGAGCATTGTTAGTGGTATTAACTAGCGATTTCTTTTTACTTATTAAATTATTTTACTCTTTACACTCGATTATCATGAAAACAAATCCCAGAGAACAGTCGACTCGGTACCAATGTGTTATTGGTGTGTTAATGAACCGCAGGTTCATTTTGCGCCGGAGTTCTCCTTTAAAGGAGAACTCCGGCGCAAAATGAACCTTTGGTCTAATTACACATTGTTACCTAGTCAACCGTTATCTGAGATTTGTTTTCATGATTATCGAATGTAAATAGTTTTATCTCTAAAAACAGTTTAGCCTATAAAGCTAGTATAACGCTAGTATATTGGGCATAGATCAATGACAAATAAAAATCGCTTGTTAATACCACTAACAAGGCTGAAAATAGACCCACACTAACACGGTAGCATAATGAGGGTCCCTACCTTCAAACCGAAGCATTGAGAACTTTGTCAGTGTCCAGACAGTTTAATAAGAAGATATTTTAAACATACAGTCAACTTCGCGTATACAGGCAGAATCCATCTTTGAAATACAGTCTTTACCAGTCGATCTACGAACGCCGATCCAAGCCTGCTGTTCGCGCTCACCTTATCACAACTTATAGCTCGTTCACATCTCACCAGCGCACTTGGATCGGCGTTCGTAGATCGACTGGTAAAGGCTGTATTTCAAAGATGGATTCTGCCTGTATACGCGAAGTTGACTGTATGTTTAAAATATCTTCTTATTAAACTGTCTGGACACTGACAAAGTTCTCAATGCTTCGGTTTGAAGGTAGGGACCCTCATTATGCTACCGTGTTAGTGTGGGGCTATTTTCAGCCTTGTTAGTGGTATTAACAAGCGATTTTTATTTGTCATTACACTATGCCCAATATACTAGCGTTATACTAGCTTTATAGGCTAAACTGTTTTTAGAGATAAAACTATTTACATTCGATAATCATGAAAACAAATCTCAGATAACGGTTGACTAGGTAACAATGTGTAATTAGACCAAAGGTTCATTTTGCGCCGGAGTTCTCCTTTAATACTGGTATGGCAGTAAAATATGATGGCAATGTAACAACACACACAGAGCCTCACAGATACATGCACACAGACAAGGGCTAACCATACTCACAAACACAAATACACAAGCCTTAACTGTGATTTTATTATATTATAAATATTATTTTATATTAATATTATATTTTTTTTATTGTTAAACTATGATATTAGTTATTGATGTATTTTAAATGTCTACTTATTACTAGGCTTATTATAAATGTGCATTGAAGTTTTAAAATGTATATAATATAATACTTGAATTGAATGTTTTGGATACCACCATTAAATTATTGTTTTTATTATTATTTTACTGACTCAAAGTTCCCTCTCTTGGCACTGTGCATGTAAAATACCCCAATTAGTGTTTTTATGGGAGAAAAAAACGGCTGTCTACTGGCGTCGAGTAAGCCTATCTTTGGATAATTCTGTCTGTTTTTTAGGTAATAACGAGTGAAAATAGTTAGGTTAGATACATTTGAGTAGGCCTGTTTTGTTAAAGATCGAAAGCTGTAATCGAAAGCAGAAGGAAGCCCGTGAGCCACAAAGGTAAGTTTGCGTGCAGATTAGGCTAATTTCCGCCTATTAGACAGCCTAGTCAGCTCGTTTTTTTTGTTGTTGAATTGCATCACTTATAGCTCATAAACTTTTAAAATAGAGTTTAGGAAGATATATGTAACCACAACCATAAGCTTTGATTAGCTCTTAAAGCCTTGTCTCGTCAAAAGGCTCAACGCGACCGCGGACTTTAATGAACAATGCTGGCAGCAGCGAAGTCTGCGTCCGTTCCATTCTTATCAATGACAGCGTAAACTCGTATCTCCCTGCTCCCAAGTCATAAACCTCGTATCTCCGATTAAACATGATTTTGGGGAAATGTTGTGTTAATGTTGGTACACAACAGTATATAATTGCAATATAATGTATAATACCAACTTTAACGATACAATGTTTAATAACTAAAAAAATATGCAGTTTTTTTTATTTCCTGAAAAATAATGGTTTTGGAGATACGAGGATTCCGCCCGACAGTGACGAAATGCAGCACTAAGATCAAGTAACAGTAATACTTGTTACTCTTGTAACAAGTATACAATATTTGAGTGACAGGTCTTATCTGTTGCAGGTTGAGATAAGTGACCGGAGGACTGAAGTCAGGCAGACGAGAATACACAGAAGACTGACGAAGGACGGGAGAGTTTGATGCACAGGTAGGTAAGTAGTCAGGTGGAAGGTCAGTGTTGAATCTTCTTCTTTGGATTTTTACGGCAGCAGGCATCTATTGAGATGCATTACTGCCATCTTCAGGCTTTATCTACCCTTTACTTTCATTCATACTAAATCCGCCTATCTAATCCAGTTCCCCTTAAAAAAAAAAAAAATAACCATTTCCCTATCTACCCTTCCTATATATTTTAACTGTGTTATCATTTCTTGTCTTTCCTGATTAAATTTCCTGCATGTTGTAAGAACATGTTCTACTGTTTCAGCCCCCTGACATTGTTCACACATTCCTGTATTCAGTGTTGAATGACAAGAACAAATGCTTATGTAGGGAGATAATGAGCCTGTGCATGGGTGATGAGTGATTATTTGTGGCAGGTGTGATAGCTGACTGAGTGCAGATGGGGACCAGAAGGGATGCTGGGAAGTGTAGTTCTGGTGATTTAGGATTTTGACAGTCCCATTTGTAATTTTAGGTTTCAGAAGGGTGAGCACCCTGTTTGTGGCCAACATGCACTCTCAATATTTATAAATATATATATATATATATATATATATATATATATATATATATATATATATATATATAAGCCATGAGAAGTTTACAAAAACTGTTTCTAAAACACACCTGGTAAATTAACTGTACTTCAGAGCCTCTCATGGCTTTTGCTTTATTTTATATAATTGCTCTCAACTTCAATCCTGCAAAAATTGCTCTCATAATTGCCCTGAACAGCAATCTCTGTTTGTAACCCGATCAAGGAATCTCACATTTGTTTAATTTTATAATATGAAGAGATTAGCCTTGCACCCAAGGATTACACACTTATCTGTGGGACAGCAATGTGTGGCCACTACTAATGAAAGGATTAGGAAACTAATTAGTTAGAATTTGCATATGGGATAATTGGACATAACCTGTAAACAAGCAGGTCTGGTGAGCAGGTGTGCAGCCATATGTATGAAGCAGTGCACGGCAGCCACATTAGGGTGAAGATACACAGGAGAACTCTCAAAGGATTTCAGACACAGACTTAAAAACAATGAAAGGGATCCAAATATTGGAATGCACAGCACTGGGACACGTCATCTTGCTTATTGATCATGAGCATCCCTATGCCCTACTCCCTTCGAAGGGCAGAGCCAAGAGCAGGGCACTTGTGTGTAGCCGTTTGGAACGCACTTGGTGAAGGGAGCAACGAAAAACAGCGTAATTTCCTCATTATTTTCACCTGGAATGTTCCCATGACAACACAGTACGGTGTCCAACAGCTGAATAGCTTTTTACGAAGAAAGGTCTTATTATTGCTGTTAACATAACTGTTGCAAATAAATATATATTTTATACAAAAACGTTTTTAAAATGTGTTATATATCCGTTTGTAAGTGTCTCAACTTTAAAACTTGCTGTCTCATCTTTGGACCCTGCATTACCTAATATTTCTTATGAAACTTATTTAAACATAACATGACAAAAAGTGTACAATGTAACTGATGTATAGATTAATATCTTACCCTCATGTTTCTTTTTCTCTATCTTTTTTATTTTATATTAGTTTTCAGCTCATTGTTAACTCTTCTCATTTGTATTCTGATTACATTGAACATATTAATACATGTTGTATAATGTATACAAAGTTGTATGTCTCTGTATATTTTGAAGGAAAAAAAAAGTAGACTTTGAGCTATAAGCACGTCACAGCCGGGTTTGTCACCTATCGGGTCTGGAAACATTTCTGTTGTGGTCAGTCCTATTTGCGGTGTCAAGTGTTTTTCTAACTGTGAGGTGGCCACACTTGAAAAGGACCAGACTTCGGATTTCACTCCGAATTTTTTTTATTTTTGACCAGTTGAACAGGATCAAGATCTAGCCTGGCTAACGCCAGACCCAATTCTCGTTGAGACTTGGGTCTGGGAACCACATGCACATTTTCTCGTATTTGAGGCGTGGTTTACGAATGCCCAGAGCCGTTTATTGGGTGCTAAGAATGTCTATCAAATGCGCCTGTACGTAGCTCATAGCCAATCGTTTCAATTATACCAGATGACGTATGCAGAGCGACAGAAATTAGACGAGGGAGAAGACGATGGCCGATGGGTCAGAGATTTATGTGTACACGATGGTGTGTATCTAACGGCCGTTTCACACCGCATCCGTGAGCGGCGCGTATGTTAATCAATGAGTGCATTCACACCGGGAGCAGGAGCAGCGTGTGAGCGTCGAGCAGGAGCGTCGCGTGAGCAGCAGTAAAGCGGGGGTTTCGGCATCGAATCTGTTTTTGCTGCACTTCTCCACGCTCAATTAAAGTGAAAGCACACTTTTGATGAACAAAAATAAATATGATTTCACACAAAAAGTGCCCAAAATGCACAGAATAAGCATGTCTAGTGAGTTTTAACAAGAACTTGAGTAGGCAAATAAGAGAAAATAAAGACTCTAAAATATGTATAGAAGATTTAGGCTACCCAGTAAAAACTTGTTTTTAATTATTCAGTTTGGGTGAAAGTTGTGTAGGCCTATTATATATATATTATAAAATGTCTCTATGCTAGTTTACTTTAGTTTATATATATATATATATATATATATATATATATATATATAAACTAAAGTAAACTAGCCAGAAAATAGTATATATAAGCGTTCTTTTAGTTTATGTAACACACAGACAGCTACAGGCTAGCACAACCCAAATCAAACCGAGTGTGTGGTTTATTTGTGTGTTTTGTTTTTTATCCGCGGAGTTGCAGTCTTGTAAACATATCGAAAGTATGAGTGAAACTAATAGTTTGGAGCCATTTTCTGGGTTGTTTTGTTGTTTAACATTTAACTTATATGCCAATGTTGTACACCACAACATTATAAACTTTCAAGACTATCAATGTTATAAAATGACCAGCTTCTAAAAACAAATGTATAGTTGTCTTTGTAAAGAATTGCTCGCTTATTATGTAGCTTTGGAGCCGCTGCTGTGACACTGTACAAACGCTTCCAGTGTGAATACTCTCGCGCAGCTGCAGTGACGATGTAAGTTACGCTGACGCGCTGCTCAAGTGCCGCTCACGCTTGCGGTGTGAAACCTATGTGTGAAACGACCAGGCTGCATCGAAAGGTAACTTCGCGTCTGCTATGCCATGTTGGATCCATAAGTATAAACAAACTGCTTCGGTGTCTCGCATAGAGGTCGTCATCGTCTTGCTGCTCCCTCCCCGTTCTGTGATTGGTTCCCTAAATGAGGCGAAAATCTGGACCATGGTATCCATACTGCCTTTCAGCGTGAATAAAATCGCGCTGCGGGAAGGCAGCATGGGGAAACCCAGACTAATCAAGATCGGGAGTAACAGGTGAAAAACCTTTTTAAAAAAAAAAAATATATATATATATATATATATATATATATATATATATATATATATATATATATAAAAACACCACAAAAAGCATTTTGAATAAACAGGTAGGGCCTACTTTCTTTCCCAACACAGGAAAGGTAAAATGCATTTTACAGGAACCACAGCTCAAGGTAAGTATTTTCTTGCCTGATTTCTGTTAACCAATTAGATGCTAAATCACACACACAGGTAATACACAACTAAACAAAGATGAGCCAAACTCTGTTTTTTTACACAAAATAACTTGGTTCTTTTTACCCTGCATTTTACTAGACTTTCCATATTCCTAATTATGTTTAACTATACCAATGTAAGCATTTGGTCAGTTTAGTATCTCTTTAAGCCATGCAATACTTTAAACTTTACCCGCAACATTAAATAACAAACAGACAAAGGATCTAAAATGAGAGTCCACGTGAAACGAGTCCATATGAGCTTACCAATAGCCCGTCAAGATCAAATAAAGTCCCAGTTCCTCACAGTGAATGCGTTTGTGCCTCTGCCGTCCTCTTAGTCCGTCGCACCCCAGTCAAATGACTGATGCGCGAAGGGGAGAGCGGGGTAATGTGAGACATCGGGTAATGTGAGACACCCCCTGTATCTAGTCAACGGAACACATTTGTGGTCATGTGACCATTATGCTTTCAAGCCCATCCCATTTCCCCTTGGCCATGAAGGAGAGGACCTCATGGTGCTGTGATAAACATGTTTTTTTCACAAAAATATTTTTTTTGCACATAAAAGTACATTTTCTTGCTGTCAACTTAATCAACTGTTATGCCAAAGCAAATTGATTCAGGTAGAAAAACTTATATCATACATGTTGATGAACTATTAACATATAAAACCATGTGATGATGCTAGCTGAAGAGTCTCCTGAATTACTAAGAGAGATCGTTTTTTTCTAAAATGTGGCAGTGGGGTAAAGTGAGACAAATGCTGTGGGGTAAAGTGAGACATGAGGCACAAGTTAAGTTTAGTCTTAAACATATTTTAATGTAATATTACATTACATATGTTTTATTTTTTAATGTCATAAACATTGTAGAAAAGCCATCATGCCTAGGTAATACACCATGAAGACAACCTGGGGCAAAACATCCCTCGAGGAGATGAAGAGTGCAGCCGCTGAGGTCAAGGAAGGAAAGAAGTCTATAAGAGCAGCTGCAAGGGATGGAAATATTGACAAGCCTGACAAGATATTGACAAGATATTGAGAAGAGGAGGCCTGTTTTAAAAACGTGGAATATTGAAGCCAAAATTTTTAAAACGCAGTGCAGCTGCACAGCAGACACAGATGAACGGCTAGTGCGGTCATTGGATGTGCTGCGGCAACTGCACAAACCTATGGCGAGGCGGCTCAGACGCAAGAACCAATCAGGCTGCTTCGCGCCCTGGCGTGTCAGAGCCCTCCAGAATGGGTGTGGCCTAAGCCTTTATATTTGCCAGATCAGCCAAAGGTAGTCAGGTTAAGTCGACTGAAGCGATCCCCTGATCAAAGCCACATACACTTTGAACGTGGAGGGGGTATGACCCGCGTCCAAACGCCCTTGTAAGAAGGCGAGTATACTCGTCACTTCGCACAAATAGGGGTCCAGGCTCCGTGCAGCGCACCAGCCAGAAAATACCACCCATTTCTGAGCGTAGAGGCGTCTAGTTGACGGCGCCCTTGCCTCAGTGATCGTTTTCAGCACCCTTTCCGGGAGACACCCGAGTATCCGTTGAGGGGCCATACATAAAGGGCCCACAAGTCGGGACAGGATGGCAGATTAATCGTTTTGCCTTCATGAGGAGGTCTCTCCTCAGCGGCACCGCAGCTGTACCAGCACGGAGAACCATAACTGAGTCTTCCAGAGAGGTGTTATTCGTAGCACTGCACACTTGCTCTCCCTGATCCGTTCGATGACCTGTGGTAACATCGTGACCGGAGGGAATTCATACAGCGGGCGGCTCGGCCAATCATGGGCAAGCATGAGAAAAATACCCTGCTCTTGAGAAAAATATTCGGCAATGAGCGTTGTCTTCTGAGGCGAAGAGGTCGACCTCTGCCTCGCCGAATATGCTCTATATTAGCTGAACCGTCTGTGGGTGAAGAGACATTGTCCCTGGATAACATATCCGCACCCTGGTTCAGGATACCTGGCACGTGCGCCGCCCTTAGGGAGCACAGGTTGTGCTGAGCCCATAAAATTTGGTTTTTGGCCATGGCGTGCAGGTTGCTTGACCTGAGAATGTCCTGGCGATTTATTTAGGACACCACTGCCATGTTGTCCGTCCGGACCAGGATGTGGTGGCCTTTTAAGTACAGGAGAAAGGCTTTTAGCGATAGAGCGACTGCTCTCATCTCTAGACAGTTTATATGTAGGCGCTTCTCCAGGCTTGACTATAGGCCAGAGACGGGCCTGCGCTCGTAAAGGGCCCCCCAACCTAGGTTGAAGGCATTTGTCGAGATCACTTTTCTCCTCGTAACCACACCCATACTCACTCCTGACTGATACCAGTCGTCTGCTTTCCAGGGAGCCAGGGCTCTGATAAAAAGTAAGTGGATCAGTTTACCCCCAGCTGGTTCACTTTACCCCCTTGATTTCTCTGGTCTGTCTCAGTTTACCCCTAAGCTGGGGTAAAGTGAGACACAAGACCACTTTTTAAAAAACAATCATAATTTCACTGCCCTTCGTCCTGAATACATTCTGATAATTTCCATTGCAAGGAAACATCCTGAATTAATGGGAAATGTGTAAATTTTACTGATATATCATTTTAGCTCGCTTAGAGGAGAGCAAATGTAAAAAATGTCTCACTTTACCCCACTCTCCCCTATTTGAAATCTACTGATTGAACTGGGCGCGAGCTTCTGATTTCCCCAATTCAATTCACCTGGTCGAGCATGCCCCAAGCCGCGCGCAAGGGAGGCGGCATGCACGAGAAGGAAATGACGAGTACACGGGAGACAGCCACACCTCCACCGGGTTAGCTCGACATGCAGCATTTCAGTATTTGGTTGTGTTGTGAGCTTTTTCTGCGCGTTTCTGTATTTGGTTGTGTTTTGAGTATTTGGAGCACATATGTGTTGTAAAACTGATGAAGATGTTTTGCGGGTGTTTTTTGTATTTGCATGTGTTTACTTCAGTTGCAGCGCGTTGAGCTCTCTCGGCCACCATAGTTTTCTACAGTCAGCAATTAAATGGCCAGTATCTAAACAAAAGAAACAGACCCTGTTCTCAGCTGTCCGCCCCGAAGCAAACTGACGGGCTGGCTTTGCGCTCTTTAACCGGACACTGAGTTTGAGGAAATACACGCTTCTCTTTCCTCGCTACATGAACTATAGGGAAATTAGTTCTCTCAGGATGGGTAGCACGGTTTTTCAAAATGAATTCATCCGCTAATACAGTTAGGCCGCTGTACGTGAGCTGTATCGTTCAGTTTCGTTCCGACAAACGGGGCACTACATTTTCTTTTGCTCAATATGTTCAACGTTAATAAAAGGTATCCAAGCAAAAAGTTCTCCACGCATTATCCTGCAGTTAATGAGAAAAGTGTAATTTATTGGCGCACTATATTGACTGCGTATTGAGACATATAAAACTGTTGAGCTGGATTTTCAACCAATCAGCATCGAAAATGTAAGTAGGTCACAGCCAAAATCAAGCTAATATCACTACGCACATGTAAACATGGAGGAGGACGTAAGCAGCGCATCTTCATCTGATAGCGGCGATCAAGCTCGATTAACACCCGTAAAGTGTATTTTTCATGTCGGAAAAGATGGTGGGAAAGGTCCGCAGCCCTTTACTGAAGTTCGATGGGAACAAATCAAGCAATGTGCGAAGGAATGGCTCAAAACGTCGGACACTACGGAGCTAGCTACGTTATTGATCCCATGCTGCAGGTAAGTTACTTTCATAACATATCAATATTTTTTCATTATTTTTGGATGATGCTAATTTACAAACTTCCCGATCAGAATCCCGATAAAAACATCGACACGATGAGAGACGTTGTCCTCCGTTGCTTGATCTGTTATCTGGGTGAAAAAAAAGAAGATGACCTCATCCAACAGTACAATGTAAGTGACTAGAATTAATCTATATATTTATGGTGTTTTGAGAAATGTATATGTACATTGTTTTTATTTATAAAAAAAGAAATGCAACTTAAACAATAAGCTTTTTTCTAATTAAATTATATAAAGCTAATGTGAAAATATTTAACACAAAATAGATTTTTGTCAGCCACTAGAAAGGTAACACTTTATTTTGATGGTCCACTTTAGACATTCTACTGACTAAGTAACTGCAACTACTTGTTAACTTAATCTATTAACCCTAACCTAGCAGTCTACTGATACTCTGAGTTAGTTGACATGTAGTTACTATATAGTTAGTAGAATGTCTATAGTGGACCATCGAAATTTAATTCCCCCCCTACAATAGTGTCACCAAATGTAATTTTACATTTATTTTATTTTTTCTTCCTGAATACACCCTCTGTCATTGGTGAAACTGTACTTATGTTATTGTGACAGTCTTTGTCTTTGTGGTCCACTGAAACATAATATTTTTATGTTTCAGTGATTACAAAGAAAATAAACTATAATGGTTTACTTGTAGTTGTCTTAGCATTTAATAAGAAATTGTTACAACCGTACACAAATCAAGTTTATAATTATGGACAGACTTATGAGACAGACAAGATAAAAATAATGTTTGTTTTACAGTGTGACAATGGAGATATCCTGCAGCACATAATGAAAATTGCCATCTGCAAGAGGGATTCTCAGGAGTATTTCGGCATCATCTTGGAGGTCATGGCTGGCTTGGAAAATCTGACAAGAGCCTGTGCTGTTCTTCTTGGACTCACGTATGCACTAAACCACACCTACCCGAAAGAACTGAGGCACACTTTTGAGGCCTTTCAGAAGCTCTTCTTGGAACTGGATGTTTGCAAGTTTTCCCCGAAATTACTAACACTTAAAAACAAACTCATGACTTAGATTGAGACCATGCATTATGACCAAGTTCTGGTGAAAAAAAAAACGTTTAATATTGTTCTACATACAAGCTTTCAGCAAGTACAAATTATTTTATATGTTTTGCTACAAGTTATTCATAAGTTTTAGTCAAGAATGTGACTTTTCCAACAGAAATTTGTATGCACATGTTTTTGTGTAACAAAATTAGCTTTCTCAATGACATGGAAAATGTTAGCATTTTTTTGCTTTTATTTTTCATATCCTAAAACTGCTGTCTTACATTTTATATAGATTTGTTGGTAACGCTTTAGATTACAGCCCGGAAAGTACTGCGTAGTTAAAGCAATTTTACAGTGTAACCTTCGGTAATTATAGTGTACCTATAATGTACTTACAATATAAGTATAAGGGAACAAAATGTAAAGTTTGGGGAATAAAGGGGTAACAACCAGGAGAATTAAAAAAATATTTATACTGTAAGTATTATAGAACTGCATACACACAATCTTATATCACTGACTCGGAAACCTTTATTTATTATACAAGCACCACTTACCCTGTAACCACATGAAACAAGATATATTTCCCAGTATTTAAAAAAATTGCAATAGTCTTAGCTTTTCTTGCCTTGAAACATGTTAGCCCAACTTAAACATCTGCACTTTTGCTATCAAAAAATAAATAAATAAAAGTATAAATGCATAGATATGTACCCTGTAATTTGAAAAAAGCCTATACAGTATGTATTGGTACACAATTATTACAAAAAGGTACGCAGTGTTCTCGCTAAATTGCTCCCAAATGTAAGATTGTTGTATCATAATAGTAGAATAAGTTCCCCTTAGTTCTATAATACTTACAGTATAAATATTTTTTTAATTCTCCTGGTTGTTACCCCTTTATTCCCCAAACTTTACATATTGTTCTCTTATACTTACATGCAAGTACTTTATAGGTACACTATAATTACCGAAAGTTACTCTGTAAATTCCTCTTAATTACACAGTACTTTCCGGGCTGTAATCTAAAGCGTTACCGGATTTGTTTTATTTGTGCAAAAAATACAGAATAAAAGCATGTTTGATAACAAAAAGTGGATTATGTATTCATTATTATAACATTTACTGCCTGAAAAAGGCAGTAAATGTTATAATTAAGTACATTTCATTAATACAAACAAGTAAATTCTGCTTGATTTATTTGTGAGACAACTTAAATTAAAAAAGCACATTCCACTAATAATATTAAATTCATCATGTGCCATAGACTAAATAATTTAGGACATTTTACTTAATTTATTCGGGTAGATATCACACACAAAAAAACACCTTAAAATCTACTCAAATATAATACTTGTAATATTGTTACCATAATATTTTTAAGTAGATACCATGTAATATTTTTTACAGTGTACATGCAGTGCAGTTACTGCTCGTGTATGCGAATTGACAATTCACCATTAAATGTGTTATTTTGAAAAGTGTTTTTTTATATATTATATTTTGGCTGAATTCTATTTCTTATTCAGATTTTACCTCAAATATTACCTTTGAATTGGAACAACATAATGAGAAGTAATTGGGATGTTAATGCTACAGTAGAAGTTTTCTTGATAATCTTATGTTTACTTTGCCTAGATAGCAACTTCAGGTATATCACACATTTCAAACTGGTTTATTTTGTACCTCATGTGGTAATTTGGCATTTTTGGGTTTATATGATAAACAGGTTCGAAAGTGCAAAATTCCCTATGGTTTCCCTTTTTTTCAAAATGGGCACCTTTAGCATAATTTTTCTCAAAAATTGCAAGGTTGTGTGCGGAGAACTTTTTCCTAAGGAATCTCTATATATTTCTGATGTTAAATATAAAAAAAAGTAGGTAGTGCCCCACTTGGTGGAACGAAACCCTATTTCTAGGCCTCTTTTAGGCTACCGACAGCGGCCTAAGTGCTTTACTGTGGAAAAAAAAGCACGAATATCTCTATTAGCTACAAAGTACTAGTCACTGCTGGAAAACACTACATTTAAGATTAGACTAAGATTAAAACTTAATTGTAGTTTAAATTACAAATACATCGGGAAATGCTTCTCACCTTCATCCACTTTAAGTGAATGTAGCCTTGGCCTGGAGGGGTTGATGTCATCAGGCGGTACCCATCGTTCATTGGGTGTTTCGACCCTTATCCGCAACACCCTCCAGATGGTGGGTCGGCAGTGGTGGCCAGATCACTGCCCATCTTCCCCTCCAGGCTTCCAGCTCAACTCCTCCCTCCTGCTCCATAACCAGCAAGAGGCTCTTTCCGCTTCCTCCCCCATCCTACGAGCTGCTGCCTTCCTCTCTTTCCCTGTCATTCCAATGGCTGTGAGCATTCTCCACACTGACTGAGCAGGGAATCCTCTACAGCTGACCTCTACCGGGAACAGCCAAGCCTGCCAGCCTTTCCCCCTGCAGTCGTGCAGAAGGTTTTGGTATTTGGCACTCTTCCTTTCAAAGGCCTGTTCACACCCCTCTTCCCATTGGACTGTAAGTTCTATGAGGATGATCTTCTTTCCCTCGTCAGACCACAGTACCATATCCGGCCTCAGGGTTGTCTGGACAAACTGGGGGAACTGGAGCCTTCCTCCCAGGTCGACCTTCATTTCCCATGATTGAGCCTTTTGTAGCAGACTGGTTCTTGTCGTTTTTCCGTGCTTTTCCGTACTGGCTTTGTTGTTTCTATCAGTAAGTGAGTCATCAAACCACTTTCCGAGGCACTTAATTGGATTCTCCTCTATAGATGGAATCACTTCCCCTTGCACATGCAGCTTGAACCTGTTGGTCAACTTCCCGTTCCTGATCACCAAACTCCTGGATTTCTTTGGCTTAAACTTCATTCTGGCCCATGTTGCCATGTGGTCCAGAACAGTTAGCACCCACCACAATCTACACAATCCACATTTCATTTCAATTTCTATCCCATTTTAGAATTAGCAAAAAAATTTATAAATAAAATTGATTTCCTTTTATTATTTTACCTCATCTTGCTGGCTCATAAAAACAAAACAAATACTACACAAATTCTATTTGCAAACTTAAATTTGATTTTTTTCATATCATCAATAACCATATATCAATATCATCAATTTCTATATGTAAGAAAATACATAAATACACATTAATACATGCACTACATTTGCATATGCATACAGAATAATATAAAGTTGTGTTTGTCTCCTAACACATAAATACAAATGTGTAGGCATTTGTAGGTTTTTTAATGGTAAAAACACGAAACAGTTGTGCCAAAATTCTGAAAACAAATGCAACACAATCTACAAACAAATAATGACCCTCGTGCGGAGACAAATCACTTTGTATTCATTCAAATTCTGGTTGTCAAGTACAAGTCACTGATTTCTATTTGTGAATCATAAAGAGTTTGCTTGTGGATTTTAAATCTATTTGTAGATCTTGTTTTACATTTGCGGATCATGAGGAGTTTGTTGGAAGATTTGGAATCTATTTACAGATTGTGTTTTACATTTGCAGATTATGAGGAGTTTCTTTGCAGATTTTAAAGTTATTTGTAGATCTTGTTTTGTGTTTACAAATTGTAATATGCATTTTTGAATCATAGTCTCTTAATTTTCAATGATTATGGCATTATTTTGTCACAACAGCGAAACAATAGTGTCAGAATTCTGAAAACAAATGTGACACAATCTACAAACAGAACATGATTTTCACCTGCAAACAAGTCACTTTACATTCATTCAGATTCTGGTTTTCAAGTACAAGTCACTGATTTCTATTTGTGAATCAGGATGTGTTTATTTGTGGATTTTTAATCTTTTTGTAGATCATGCTTTATATTTGTGGATCACGAAGAGTTTGTTTGAGGACTTTGTATCTATTTGTAGATCTTGTTTTACATTTGCGGATCATGAGGACTTTGTTTGCGGATTTTTAATCTATTTGTATGTAGCGCTCCCCTCAGTATGTATATTGATGAGGGTAGGGCTTTTGGGTTCTTTTAACCCCCTGGGGTCGGCTATCGCGCCGGCGCGATTGTCTCACTTTTTTTCTTATCAGTGCAAAAGAGACTCAAAATACTCGGGTTGATTTTGATCTTACATATAAGTGTGATACATCATTAGATCCTGTTAAGTTTCTATTTTTTTTTGTGGATACTCACAATAAAAACAAAGTGTTGTGCTTTTCACCAAATAAAGAAAAACAAACATGATGCGAGTTCAGCGTTCTCTCTGTCAGTGAAGTCCATTCTGAAACGCATCCTAAGATTAACTGTAACTCCGCAATTACTTGTCACACAGGCACGAGAGATTTTTCTTTATGAAGCTTGAATTCTCTTCTTTTAAATGAAGTAATTTATATAAAAAACAAATATTCTCAGTTTATGCAATCTGTATGAAAAGAGAGTGCTGTCAGTATTTTTTTCCCAGCTCATTACACTTCATTACGCGTTAATCTGACACTCCCACGGAGGACGCGCGCTATTCAAACGCAAATGTCGAGGCAAGCCATGACAATGCCCACATCAGCCGTTCCACCGCGGCGGTAAAATGTGTGCTTTTACCGCTAAGAGGCGCTACAGTCATATGCTCTGAAAAGTGTTCGTTTATTCCGGTTTATTCTCTCTAATGCGTAATCTGCTGCCGCACCGCACTGATTCAGAGCGATTGAAAGCTGGCAGCAGATGAATTCAACAAGTGAAACGTAGTTAAAATAATTCATAATCACAATACTGAAATTAGGCTACTGAAATGTAATTGAATAAATAATGAAAACATTTCAACATCAAGGCTACATGAATGAGGCTTTACAAACTTTAACAGCGTACAGACGGTAGCTCAGTGATCAACGCAACAACACGAGCTTCGAGGAGCTTCAATCGACCCGAGATCGAATCTCAATGTAGCATACATGTTGTTAACCGATGTTGGCCTACAGCGTTTATATTTTACCACCTTGATGCTTAAATAGGTAACTGTTTATAACTGTTTACTTATTTAAAGTCAAGAGTTTTGTTTAATTATCATTAAAACATAAATTTGCTACATTCCTGTAGAACCGCAGCCGCTGCACAAACGACAAAAACTGATGAAGGAAGATTGTCAGCCGATTGCATCAGAAAATGAAAATGAAGAAGCTCGTCTTTAGTCTGTTAAATTATTGTGTAATGTAAAAGAACACTAAAATTACTTAAGTTTGAAACCAAGTTTGAACATTTCAAGGTTTAAATAAAGTGTCGGGACAGTTTTTTTTAATTTAAAACAGGGTTGCATCGGGTTTAGAGTTTATTTCTTTTGCGATGCAAAATAAGAAACACTAGGCTAATCTTATTCTTGCGACATTTTACATTTGTATTGCCAAAGAAATTACAGCTAAATTAAACAATTAAAACAGTACAAAACGAAAATTGTCCAAAGAAACAATTAAATTAAAAACATGCATTTCTCTTTGCCTCTCTCGCGCTGGATCTCTTTTTAACAAGTTTATTTAGTCTCCCTCGCTGCGCGCGCCGGGTCTCTCTCGAAATTAAACATTTCAGGGTAAAAACACATCATACAGCTGATAATAGGCTACTGTATATGTCGCTGCGTGTCAGCCATACAAATCACGAAAAAAATATTTAGCCTTTAATTGTTGCTTCAAAGACACAGCACGCCTTGTTGAATTCACCTTACAATAACTTCAATTGAAATTTTGTGTGAAAATTTTTTTAAATAGGCTACAATAAATAAACTACAATATTTATAATTTAATAAGATATGGGGCCTACATTTGGACACAGATTTATCCTTACAATAATTTTGCCTGCTCATCAGGCTGGCTATCCGACACTCTCCATATGAAAGAGGAACATTAACACCTTTGTCCAGCAACTGCCCCTCCAACCCCCCACAGGCTATCTGAGTCTGAGGCTGACTTAACACAAAGAGAAGTCGCAATTCACACTTAAATCGCTATTCTAGACAGTGTTGATAATGAAGGAATTAAATGATTTAAGTTACATGTAGCCTAGTGATATTTCTGTCATAAAAGTTTATTACTAAATATTTCATTATTTCAATAATTGATGAAATAAAACTGGTTTGGGCCAGCTTTTTCCAAGCAAAACTAAATATAATCTGAAAAATCACATGTTAATTTGTTGTCATGAACAAAATGTTCAACTCAATATTAAAGTCTACAGGGATCTTTGGATCCTTACAACCAGGCATGCAATTTGTGAATTAAGTTTTTATTTTATTTTGTATTATTCAAATAAATATCGAAACACAGTGCTTCGTGGTAATGCTGCTAAATTAAATAACATTTATAGAATAATATGAACTTAAATGAAACAATATCGCAACATTTCGACAAATACATTATTTGATCTGTTTTTACATTTTAATTCAGGGCGATTTAGCCTACATTTAATAAGAGCGAGATTTTCACCCTTGTCTTGTCATTTTCTCATTGGGAAGCGCTTCCATTGCATGTTTGAGTAGATCCTCTGTACCTCTCGTTTTCATAAGGATTAGCCTACATAATCAGATAACATTTATTAGCCTAAATATTTAGACATTTAAAGGCTTTAGACATAGCCGATTTCTTATCGTGACTGAGCTGAAGTGGCTTTCGGTTCATTTTTGTGACGCGCAGTTCCCGGAGACAGAGATGACAGATACTGTTTTTGTCGTTAGCCTAATATGAATACAAGTTTACAGTTTTGAACGATGTAAGCTACTCTACTCTTATCTGTATGACCAAAAAATTACGGAGTCGCCTATTAAGTTATTTTAGCTGTAATAATGAGAAAAATTAATTAATCTAAATGAACGCGCCGCCGCGTTTGTCAAACACTAACTCACCATGCCAGAATAAAACCCGACTTTAGAAAAATGCATAGGGCCACTCGGCGTGGTGTGCCAAAACACTTAATTATTGTAACGAGGTTCAGGTTCAGTATCGTGGAGATGGAAGAAGACAGGGGTCGGTGTGACTGGGTCTTGTACACTTTTATTTAGAAAATTTAAACAGGAAAAGAAAGTTGCGCGGCAGCGCCTTCACCATAGACAAACTATAGCACTCAAGAAAAGAATAGTCCTTCAGCAAGGTTTCGCAAACTCAGTCCATTCGTGCACAAGATCCCAGTCCTTCTCTCTCTCTCTCTCTCCCACTCTCGCACCTGACTGGCTTTTATCTGGTCTCCCCACGCCAATCACTGCAATCAGAAACAGGTGTTCGTCATTTTGCACTTGACCCACTTACTTAACGCTCGGCTCCGCCCCCGCTCTCCTGCTGCAGACCTCGCTGAACCACGCCCCCACTACATACCCCCACCGCCCGACTCAGGCCGGGGAGCCATCCGGACTGCAGCCTCCCCCCCCCCTCCTCCTGGAAAGGAAGTCGGCCACAGCCATCTGTACACCCGGCCTGTGGACCACCTGGAATTTAAAAGGTTGTAACGCTAGATACCAACGGGTGATCCGCGCGTTGGTATCCTTCATGCGGTGGAGCCATTGCAGGGGAGCATGGTCCGAACAGAGGGTGAACTCCCGTCCCAAGAGATAATAACGGAGGGTGAGAACGGCCCACCTGATGGCTAGGCATTCCTTTTCAATGGTGCTGTACTTAGTCTCTCTTTTCGACAGCTTCCGACTAATGTACAGCACCGGCCGCTCTCCACCCTCCATCTCCTGGGACAGGACTGCGCCCAGCCCCCTGTCCGACGCGTCAGTCTGCAGAATAAAAGGGTGAGAAAAGTTAGGAGCCTGTAAGAGCGGTCCGCCACATAGAGCAGCCTTTATCTGGGTAAAAGCCTGCTGACACTGCTCCGTCCACTGGACGGTATCTGGTGCTTCCTTTTTAGTTAGATCAGTCAGCGGGCTAGCGAGGTCCGAATAATTGGGCACAAACCTTCTATAATATCCCGCCAGCCCCAGGAACTGTCTAACCTCCTTTTTGGTCTTAGGTCTTGGACAGGTCGCAACTGCTGCCGTCTTATCAATTTGGGGACGCACCTGCCCATGACCCAAGTGGAACCCCAGATACCTGACTTCCACACGCCCAATTGCACACTTCTTTGGGTTGGCCGTGAGCCCAGCCCCTCGCAGCGCTCCGAGGACAGCCCGCAAATGCTGCACATGGCGCTGCCAATCTTTACTATAGATGATGATATCATCCAAGTAGGCAGCGGCATATGCAGCATGCGGCCGGAGAATTCTGTCCAACAGACGCTGAAAGGTTGCTGGAGCCCCGAACAAGCCGAAAGGAAGGGTGACAAATTGGTGTAATCCAAACGGCGTGGTGAAAGCTGTTTTTTCTTTAGATATTGGAGTTAAGGGGATCTGCCAATATCCTTTCGTTAAATCCAGTGTCGAATAAAAACGAGCCGTACCCAGCCGATCAAGTAGCTCATCAACCCGAGGCATTGGATACGCGTCGAATTTCGACACGGCATTCACCTTGCGATAATCCACACAGAACCGAATCGAGCCGTCCGTTTTAGGCACTAAAACTATCGGGCTAGCCCAGTCACTGTTGGATTCCTCTATTACCCCCATGTCCAGCATAGCCTCTAATTCCTCCTGAACCACTTTCTTTTTATGTTCAGGCAAACGATATGGCCGGCTGCGCACTACTACGCCCGGATCCGTCTCAATGTGGTGCTGAATGAGATTCGTTCGGCCAGGTAGGGGCGAAAACACGTCAGCAAATTCTGCTTGTAAACTACGTATATCAGTGATCTGGACCGGCGAAAGGTGGTCTCCTCCAAGTGCCAGAGCGAGAGATTGTGATTTTGAGCTCGTCTCTGGACCGAGATCCTCCTCCCCACTCACCATCGATGCCAACATCACTGATTCCACCTCATTCCACTTTTTTAATAGATTAAGGTGATAAATTTGACGTGACCCACCCCTATCTGTACGAATAACCTCATAATTGAGATCTCCAACTCGCCGTGTAACCTCAAATGGTCCTTGCCACTTTGCGAGTAATTTAGAACTGGCTGTGGGAAGTAATACAAGTACTTTATCTCCCTGTGCAAATTCTCGCAGTCTAGTCCCCCTGTTGTACAGCCGACTTTGCTTGTCCTGGGCCTGTAACAAATTTTCCATAGAGAGCCGCCCCAACGTGTGGAGTTTTGTTCTCAGGTCCATGACATACTGAATTTCATTTCTGCTATTCGAAGGTCCGTCCTCCCAAGTTTCTCTAAAGACTTCCAGCACGCCGCGGGGCTGACGCCCATAGAGAAGCTCGAAGGGGGAAAACCCAGTGGAGGCTTGGGGGACCTCGCGTACAGCGAACAAGAGGGGTTCTAGCCATCTATCCCAATTTCTGGCGTCTTCCTGAACAAACTTCCGAATCATGGATTTCAACGTGCGATTAAATCGTTCCACCAGTCCGTCTGTTTGTGGGTGATAGACACTGGTGCGAATCGATTTAATGCCCAGTAATTCGTAAAGCTCGCGAATTGTACGTGACATAAACGCCGTGCCTTGATCGGTGAGAATCTCTTTCGGGATTCCCACCCGGGAGATTAACTGAAACAGTGCACTCGCCACGCTCTTCGCGGAAATAGTACGAAGTGGCACTGCTTCTGGGTATCGCGTTGCATAATCCACTAGGACTAAAGCAAAGCGATGTCCTCGTGCAGATCGCTCTAATGGCCCGATGAGGTCCATACCAATTCTCTCGAAGGGGACCCCTATTAAAGGAAGAGGGCACAAAGGTGCTTTTGGGTTGGCCGGTGGATTCACCAGCTGACATTCACGACAAGAGGCGCACCACTTGCGCACGTTCTCGTGGATGCCCGGCCAAAAAAATCGGGTCATTAGACGATCAAGTGTAGCTGCCTGCCCTAAATGCCCAGCCATTGGATTACAATGAGCCGCCTGAAAAAGCATTTCCCGGCGGCTTTTTGGAACTAATAACTGCGTTGTATCTTGCTTTGACTGGGTGTCTTGGGTCACCCGATACAACTTATCTTTTATGATCGCAAAATAAGGATAAGAAAGGGGTCGGTCCGGGTGAAGAGGCTGACCGTCGATTGTACGGACCTGATCAAATGCATTTTTCAGCGTTTCATCTCGGGACTGTTCCAGAGGAAAATCATCGCGCTCTGAAAGATCTGTCCTTTCAATCGCGCTCCGTTCCTCCGGAACAGGCTCCGATGGTCCCGGAACAGCCTCTCCCACCTGAGCAACCACCTTCCTCCCTCGCTTCCTTTTTATCCCAGAAGCACCCGCACATAAATGTCCCAATAAAGTTTTAAACCCCGGCCAATTGGTCCCCAAAATCAGCGGATGCCGGAGGTGCTGACTAACCGCCACCTCAACATTATGCTTTTGTCCCCTGAATTGGATAATGACTGGCATTAACGGGTATTCCATCACCTCCCCGTGCACACACCTCACCTTAACCGCGCGGCTCTTATCCAATGCCTTGGATTGCATCAGGCTTTGATGAATCGAGGTTTGGTTACAACCTGAATCCACCAAAGCCTGATACGTACCCCCCTTTATACTCACAGGTATTTGGTACAATCCGCTATGACCGGGGGCAGCGTGTGGTGTGTCGGGGACCCTGACCAGCGTCCCCACCTCCATCACCGGACATTGGTCGATGAAATGCCCAGGGTCCCCGCAACGCCAACAGGCCGGCCCAGACCGTCCCGCCGCTCCAGTGGCGGGAAGTGGGTCAAGCGGTTGGCGTGGGGAGAGAGAAAATGCCGGTGCGGGAACGCCGCCGGACGGGGAAATGAACCTCCGAGGGGGCGCCCTGGGACCCGCACTTGGCTCCGTTGCACTCCCAGACCTCCATCTCGGCGCTGGTCGGGGTGGAGCCGTTCCTCGGAACCTGGGTGCAGGGACAGGAGGAGAGGAAGAGGAAGAAGAAAAAGAAGAAGAGAGAGAGGATGATGGCAGGCTTTCACCGACCCCTGGACACGCCACCAGCTGGTCCTCCGCCAACTGGATGGCCTGATTCAGCGACGTCGGGCGGTGGCACTGGACCCACTGCGCAGTCTTTTTGGGCAGCCTCGCCACGAACTGTTCCAGTACCACCTGATCGATCACTCCCTCGACGTCGCGTCCTTCGGCCATCAGCCACTTGCGGCACGCGTCCCGGAGCTGTTGCGCGAAGACGAAGGGTCGGCCAGACTCCCCGAGTTCCAACGACCGGAACCGCTGTCTGCTTTCCTCAGGGTTCCGACCGACCCGCTGGAGAATAGCGCGCCTCAAGTCCTGATAGACCAGGAGGTTCTGGACTGGCAGTTGTTGTGCGGCGATCTGCGCTTCCCCGGTCAGCAGAGGAATCAGCCGCACTGGCCAGTCCGTTAGGGGCCAGCCCCCAGCCTCGGCCGTCTTCTCGAACAAGTCGAGGAATGCCTCCGGATCGTCATGAGGTCCCATTTTCTGTAGGGGTATAGATACGGCCGAGGCCGAAGCTGGTGTTGATGGGGCGGCCCGACCCTCCCGGTCCATCCAGCTCCGGAACAGCTCGCGGTCCTCTTGTTGGGCCCTGAGGAGCATCTCGAATCGCCGTTCCTGCTCCTCTTTTACATCCAACAGGGCCCGATGTTGTTCCTGGTGGAGTCCCGCGAGCGCGTGGATGATGTCCTCAAGTGGCGACGGAGAGGATCTGCCGGTGGCGGTGTCTTCCATCTCCCGGGTTTCGGCACCAGTGTAACGAGGTTCAGGTTCAGTATCGTGGAGATGGAAGAAGACAGGGGTCGGTGTGACTGGGTCTTGTACACTTTTATTTAGAAAATTTAAACAGGAAAAGAAAGTTGCGCGGCAGCGCCTTCACCATAGACAAACTATAGCACTCAAGAAAAGAATAGTCCTTCAGCAAGGTTTCGCAAACTCAGTCCATTCATGCACAAGATCCCAGTCCTTCTCTCTCTCTCCCACTCTCGCACCTGACTGGCTTTTATCTGGTCTCCCCACGCCAATCACTGCAATCAGAAACAGGTGTTCGTCATTTTGCACTTGACCCACTTACTTACCGCTCGGCTCCGCCCCCGCTCTCCTGCTGCAGACCTCGCTGAACCACGCCCCCACTACAATTATAAACTTCAATATTTCATTCAAAATAATCTCATCAACACGCTTTGTGAAATTTTTAAAAGCCGTGCATGCATTAGGGCCACTGGAACTAATGAACAACTGAAACGCTGGTTTTAATTTTATTGTTTGTCGTTTAAACGTGCCTGTTGCATATCTCTATTTTATATAGATTTGATATTGGTGAAGTAGCCTATAGCGTTGATTAGCTGTGGAGGGAGGGGTGTGGGGATTAAAATAATTCAGCAGAAGCAGGGATGTTTAGACCAGAAGGAAATCCCAATCCCCCCTGGCAAATCACACTTTACTTAAAACCATGTTTTTTAAAACTCTAGGTTGTAGGGAACAGACCTCTCTGCCATGCGCGCGCATGGTTTGGAGCACAATCTGTCTCGCATGCACGCTCGCTCTAGATAGATTACGGGATATTTTAACTAATTTGCGGTATAACTAGTCGATCACGAGTGGCTCAACAGGTAGATCTATAGATAAACTATATCTTTTAGGAATTTGACCGACCGGGTTGACACTTCAGCGTGAGAAATCGGGGGTGTGGCGTGAGAGCGTGAGTCTCACGCTCAGTGCGTGAGAGTTGGCAGCCCTGAAAAAAAAATATATATAGTATATATATATATATAGGCTATATATAATTTATTTATTACAGAACTGCTTTTGAAATTACGATTGGTAGCCTATTATTATACAGATGCAAAGTCGTTCTGTTGGGTACTATTTTGTGTGTAAAATGGAAATGCATGATAATTGTATTTTATATATATAAGCAAAAAAACTGTATGGTGTAACAGAGTTTTAGAGCTAGACAAATCTAAATAAATCTAAAACTTACAACAGACCAGGCTTGTGCGGGATTTGAACCCGTGTCATCTTGATGATTAACCGTAAGTTCTACCGCTCGGCTATGAATTTTCTCACTGAGAAACACCCAAACGTCTGTTTCTCACATGAGTGAGAAAACGTTTTGTCTTTAGCCTGTGAGTGTAGGCCTATACTTTAGCCTTTTACAGTTTTAAAAGATTATATCTTATCTGTATGACCAACAATTACGGAGTAGGCTATAAATGTTTGTTGTAGGCTTATTTGGAAATTACCATAACTTGTAGTATTTCATCCTTAGGCTACAAACATTAGCCCCACTTACGTTTTGCTAAATGTCCCTTTGCGCCACCTGGCGGTCATTTCGCGAACGACTTTGAAATGCGACTGGTTTATTTTTACCATGGTGGATGGCTAAAAATGATATGTGGATGGCTAAAAGGTGACTAAAAATGTGCTTTTGGCTTTCATTTATATTTTGATTGTTTGTATATATATATATATATATATATATATATATATATATATATGTGTGTGTGTGTGTGTGTATAAATATTTATTTATTTATATATATATATTGTCCTTGCATTCTTTCTTGTGTGACACCCCTGAATGAAAGGCTCATTAGTATGCAGTCTGCTCAGGTGAGAACTGCCTAATTATTCATGAGGGGGTTGGGTCGTTCACGCCCATCCGCATATTGCCTTTGCAAACAAAAAATGTTTTTCACAATTTAAAACAATCTATTGTTTTATGTGAATGATTAGGCAGAATGATTTTCAGATCAATTTGAAGCAAAAACTCTAGGCAACAACATCCACTTGTCAAAAGTCTTGTGGACAGATATTTAGTATGTTATTTGTGGCCTTATATTAGAAACTTTATTTTTTAGTTTTTTCAATAACCACGCATAAACAATATTCTCTCAAAAATACAAACATGTACATACATGTTGCTCACATATTATGGTAGCCCTGTGTGTGCTATATAGAGTGTAATTTCACCTGTGCCATTAATATGTTTATAAGCAACTGAAAAAAGCAGAAATGTCAGAGCATGCCAAAACATCTCAAGGACCCCGAAAACACCTCAGACCCCAGAGGGTTAATGTATTTATCAAATGTATGTTAACCCTGATTAACTCAGTTTTAGATGTTATCCTGGATCTCTCTTTTTAAATACCTATCTATGAATTTACCCTTTTTACATTATAGTTTTTAATAAAGATTTTTAACCACAAGGGTCTGTATATATCTCTCTCAGAATAAAAAGATAACCTCTTTGCAGATAAGTATTAAAATAACACACCACAAGGTTTTAGAAAAATATATCTCAATTATTTACTCAAAGAAATTATTATATCCAACAAAATAAGAAATTAAATAAAATGTGATTGTCCTTTTTTAAACCTTCAACACAAAATGTCCCTCTTTCGTAAATGAAAATATAGTCAATACTATATCTTATATAAATGCACAGACACAAGTTAAACTCTAATAACCTGCAAATGCATTAATTCAGAAAAACTCAATTACCACATCAAAGTCACTTAAACCAATATATTTTTGTGGGGCCACACACACCTTAATGCAATCTAAAGCTGGCAACCAAAATTATTATAAACTAAAATACCGTAGCAGGCCTGATGCGGTGCTTGTGTCCGTTGTGGCCCAAAACTCAATGGCCGCTTCACTCGTCAGCGAGCAAACAAAATAAAAGATACCTTGAGTTAATGTTTCTGTCCCGTCTTTACCCCAGTAATCACCCGAGCAGGCTCAGCATCCAATCAGCATTTCAACACGAACTCCGTTGGTTTCTCTCTTCTCCTCGCGTCTCCAGCAAACTCTCGAGAGAAATCTAAGTTGCTCCAAACTCCGTCTGCTTCCCTGTCTTCAGGTCGAACACAGCAGATAAACCCCTCGAAATGTTCAACGGTGGAACTCAAACTTTAACTAGAAAATGTCCTTCACTTGTAATGAACGGACTCCAACCTATATTTTAGCATTAGCAGTAGCACAAAAGTAAACAGTCTCTGAACTTCGTGTAGAAATTCCTTCCGTTTCTCAATATACAGCTTGTCACTCTTCTCACTGGTTGTTGTGCAAACAATCATAAGACACAAGTTATACACTGGGTTGTACACTACTAATTCACAAATTAACTCAGAAAATCTCTGTGTCACGCTCACTCGTTTGCTTCACTTTCTCGTACTTTTCCTTTTTTTTCCCAACTCGTAGCGCTGGCTCCACCCACCCGCTCTTAACCCCATAAATGCTGGTTTAGACAGTTTTCAGAAATACATTATCTCTTACCTAAAACAATAAACATAACAATTTTAAAACTGCTTTTAACATTTTTATTATAACTTTTCTTTTTGAATGTATTTCAACCTTTTTAATCACACTACTTATTTGCTCTAATTATTAGATGATAGACCTACTACAAACATCACTTATAACATTATGCATTTTTAACCCGGGTTACATGTAGATTGTGCTTTGTGTTTACAAGTTGTAATATCTATTTGTGACTTTTAGTCTGTCCATTTTCAATGATTTTGGCATCAATTTATTTCCATAGCTGTTCCGTAACCTATTAGTCTTTGTTCCTGGGGTGTACCTGAGCGGAGGGTGCAAAGGGGTTTCCAGGATGTGAGTGATCCTGCTGGATGTTTATGGCCCATGTAAGAATAGATGTCACACAGATTTGAGAGGGGTGCCGACAATACTTTCATCTTCATAACCCTCTGCATATACAGTTTTGTCTGCAGCAGTGCAGCCGGAATAGGCTACCACACAACAATAAGTTATGATGCTTTTTATTGTGCAGCGGTATATAAGCTGATCATCAGTCTGGGGTTGTGTCTGATACAAGTATAGCAATAGTAGACATTTGAAAAGTACTGTATTACAAAATAGAAAGTGATTTGTAAAGGCCCACTGTATCATTTGACTTCCAGATATTATGGGGTTATGTATTACCATAAATCTCTGTATGACTCAAATACTTATTTACATGTTAGAAGTATGTCGTGCAGTTAGGAGTGAGAGAGAGAGAGAGAGATTTTTTTTTTTAGATTTCAAAACCTCTTTATTTTCTCAAACCACAGTTCTCTACAACACAAACTCTATTTCCGAAACACAGGAAAAAAAACTAAACACAGAACATTCTCCTCAACAGAACATAAAACATTTTTAAAACACCAAATGTTTATGAACTATTCTACATTATTTGAAGTACTGTAAAAATCAAAATCAACTTTCAATCTCGCTTTCACCATTCTAACAAAAACGGTGTTTATATCGAAATCTAAGGACTCTTCGATCTTATTCCTTCTGCTGAGGTAGATAGCCATTTTGCTTGACCAAATATAAAATTAAACAGTTGACATTTCACTCTCCATTTCTGACTGTAACTAAAACCAAGAATAAATAAATGCTTAGAAAAATTCTCTCCAAACGACATGAACATGAACTGAAAAAAAGAGCACAGTCTGCTACAATCCAAAAAGCAGTGATAAACTGTTTCCCTCTGCAAACAAAAAGGGCAATCTTCACTTACATTAGGATTAATAACAGAAATAAAAGCATTGACAGCCACAATACCGTGTAAGGTTCTCCACTGTAGGTCCCCTACCCTTTTGGTCAACGGTGGTTTGTAAATCGCTCTCCATACCGGTCTGACCTCATTGTCAAGCCCTAGATGAGCTCTCCAAGGAGTGTCAGCTCGACCACTTAGTTTGCCTTTATTTACAATTTTTACAAACATTTTATACATAGTTTTTCCTCCCATGTCATCAAACACATTTGTGAGAGTCTCTCTGGACTCTAACAGTTGACCAGTACAGTACAGTACAAGGATAATTCAGTCTTTGTAAGTTCACACTTCCAAGTGTTGAGCAAATGATTTATGAACCTTAACGATCTAACTCCCACATGAGAGGCTAGACCTGCAGTGTCGATCAAATCAGGTCCACACATATCATCCACATGTCTCAGTGCAACAACCCCAGCCGAACAGAACAACTGCATCAAGAAGGGTCCTGTTATGTGTTCTACGTTGAAGCGAGTGCCATGCACCACTGGCTCCTTGAACAGCCATGACAGGGACTCACAGCTTGTCACTCTCTTTTTATGGAACATCCCCCACACAGTGAACAGTCCATGGTAAAACTTTGGGAGTTTGCACAGTTTTTTAGCACTCAGGTCCATTAAAAACAAAGATTCAGCAAGACCCAAATTCCCGGCTCGGATCAATATAGTTCTGGCTAAGGGTCTCCAGACAAGGTCTGCGGGCCCAACAAGGAGTCTCTGGATAATCTGAAGTCGGAAAGCGGCGCCCCTACTGGCGAGATGAATGAGTCCCTGCCCTCCTTCCTCTTTTGGCAAAACCAGTATGCTTTGTGGGACCCAGTGCAGGCGGTCCCAAAAAAAGTCCACCAACACTTGCCTGAATCTTGGCCAGCAGTTGTGCAGGAGGGTCTACACAAGATAATCGGTGCCACAGCATAGATGACACTAGGTTGTTGATTACTAGTGTACGACCCCTAAAAGACATGTGTGGCAAGATCCATTTCCATTTTTTGAGACGTCCTTCAACTTTTTCTAAAACATTATCACAATTTTTACACACAAAAGTATCATCTCCAAGATAAACACCAAGATATTTAAAACCACCCTTGTTCCATATTAACCTGGCAGGTAAAACACGTTTTCTACTTAACTCATCAGTGATTGTTACAGCTTCACTTTCCCCCCCAGTTAATCTTAGCAGAGGACAATTCACCAAAGACATTAAAATACTCTCAATGTCACTATACAAGACTTGAATCATGTTTATAAGGCCGAGCTGAACCCAAACGCATCCAACGTTTGCCACAAATACTGATGTTCTACTCTGTCAAAGGCCTTTTCTTGATCAATTGAAATCAGGCAAATTTAACAACCCAATGAATTGGAGAGGTCCAAAACATCACAAATTAAAATGATATTGTCAGATATCAACCTATTTGGAATACAATAAGTCTGGTCAACATGAATATGCTCCATAACTTTTTTCAGTCTCATTGCCAACACCTTTGACAAAAGTTTGTAGTCAGTGCAGAGTAGAGCCATCGGCCGCCAGTTCTTGATCTCTTGTAAATCCCCTTTTTTGGGGAGAAGAGTGAGGATTGCTCTTCTGCAGCTCAATCGTAAATGTCCTTTACTTAAACTGTCTCTGAGAACAAGCAACAAATCTTTGCCAATCACAGGCCAGAAAACTTTATAAAAGTCAACAGGAAGGCCATCAATGGCTGGAGCTTTACCGCTTTCTAGACTCTGCAACGTAGACTGTAGTTCATCAGCAGAAATTGGCGCATCCAACTCTGTGTTAGCCTCCAAGGAAACCTTAGGTAAGCCCTCATAGAAGGACTGCGCCACCTCTGTTCTCTCTTGGAACTCACTCTTGAAGAGTTTCTCATAGAAAGCAACTGCACATTTACGGATGTCCACAGACTCTTGCAGCAGCTGTCTCGTGCTGGACCGCAGAGAGTGCATAAGTCTCCAATGTCCATTTTTTCGTTCAAGGCCAAAAAAAAAATGAGAAGTTGCATCCATATTGGCAATATTTTGATGACGTGAGCGATCCAGAGCACCTTCGGCAGAAAAAACCAACAGGTTAGATAGAGCTGACTTTTTTCTTTTGAGAACTTTAAAATGTTCTCCTTCTCTTGTTGAGTCTGCCAAATCTTGCTGCTTCACTATTTCACTCTCCAAAGCTTTCATAGATCTAGTCATGTCCCTTGTGACATTGAGAGTATACTGTAGGCACAGCTGTTTTATTTTGACCTTCCCTATGTCCCACCACTGTTGTAAAGAAGTGTATTCAGATTTTGCTCTTGTATAACCACTCCAAAAATACTTAGGGTGTATTCACACCAGGAAAGTCCGATAGTTCACTTGCTTTGGTCCGGACCAAATAATTTTTATTTTATTTTTTTTGTACGGTTCGCTTTCACACTGCTCTTTTTGCAAGTGAACCAAAATTTGTCAACAAAACCACACGTGTGCTAAGGTCGTCCATTCATTGGACAAGGATTCTCAAGTAGGGAAATCAGGAAGTGCAAAAAAGGCTCAGCATGGAGATATTTCGTACTGCAATATTTGTTCTTTTACTAATTTTGTGTTATTCTGTACAAACGCAATATGAAGAAACTGCGCAGAAGACGGATAAGGTATAAAGTTTTGATTCATAGACAGGGGCTATGTTCACACATTCAAATAATGAGATTCTTATTGTATATAGGCTACTGCTTGTAATATTCAAGTTTGAATATCGATTTGTAATTCCCATATATGTTAGGGAGTTCCTGAATATATGCTCTAGGGGGCAGTGGGTGAAATATGTGTAAAGAAAAGCTAGGAGGTGAATAAAAGAGGAGACCCGCATGTGAAAATGATCTGAGACTCTGGTCGTTTTTTGACTAAATAATACATGGTGTCAGAGTGAATCGCGAAGATGGATGCTGTCGGAGTGCCTGCACCGCGAATGGATTGGGAGTCACAGAATCTTCCCGATGCATGGAGAAAGTTTAAACAGCACGTTGAACTGATGTTTTCGGGGCCGTTTCGCCGCAAGGAGGAGACGGAGAAATGCAGCTACCTGCTCTTATGGATTGGAGAGAAAGGACGGGATATCTATAACACATGGACTCTCACTGAGGATGAAGCTAAGTTGCTCAAAACTTACTACGATAAATTTGAAGCTTACGTAGTACCAAAGGCGAACCCAATTTTTGCCAGATACAAGTTTAATGAGAAAACGCAGTGCGCCACGGAAACATTTGATCAGTTCGTCACTGAACTCAGACTGCTCGTTAAAGATTGTGGCTACACTAATCCAGATGAGATGGTGAGAGACCGTGTCGTTTTCGGCATTTATTCCCCACATGTTCGGGAGAAATTACTCAATCAGGGTGCTGAACTAACATTAGAAAAAGCAATCGACACTGCCAGATCGCATGAGATTGCGCAGGCGCAGATGAAAAGTATGGCCACCGGCAGCATAAATGCAGAGCACGCGCAACAAGTGCACACTATAGGAAAGCATGCAAAAACGCGTCAGAGCTTTCAGAAAAACACAAAAAACAACAATGTGCACATAGAACGCCTCCAAATATGTGGATACTGCGGTAAAGAACACAAAAGGAGAGAGACATGCCCAGCAAAGGGAAAGCAGTGTGCGAAATGTGGAAAGTATAACCATTTTGCAAAGGTTTGCAAGTCAAAACCGAAATCTGTGCACTGTGTAAGTGAAAACAAACATGAAGATGCATACCCAGACGTGAGTAGTGAATTCTTTATTGACTGTGTCACAAATGCAAACACATTTACTTCATCAGAGCAAGCTTTTGCTGAGATTGAAATAAGAGAATACGGTTTGCCATTGAAATTCAAACTGGACACGGGTGCTCAGGTTAATGTAATACCTCAAAGAGACTTCAAAAAATTTGCACTAAAAACAAAGATGCAGCAAACTCACAAAAAGCTCACAGGATACGGTGGACAGCAATTGTCAGTTAAAGGCACCTGCCAGCTGCACTGCAAATATAAAGAGAATGCCATGCCACTAGACTTCTTCATTGTGGACACCCAGTCACCACCCGTGCTTGGATTAAAAGCATGTTTGGACTTAGACATGATTAAGCTGGTGCTGTCTGTATCCTCCCCAGAAAAAGAGTCTGAGTCGATTGTAGATGAATTTACTGATGTGTTTACAGGCATTGGTCTATTTCCTGGGGAAAGCAACATTCAGTTGGACCCAACAGCCACACCCGTCATTCACCCACCGAGGAGAGTTCCTTTCGCCCTGCGAGATCGGCTGAAAGAGGAGCTGGACTCCATGGAGGAGCAAAATATCATTGTGAAAGAGACAGAGCCGACAGATTGGGTAAATGCCCTGTGCGTGGTCGAAAAGCCCAAAACTGGTAAGCTGAGAGTCTGTCTGGATCCACGTGATCTTAATAAGGCTATAAAGCGACCACACTATCCTATGCCTACGCTAGATGACATCACACCAAAGCTGTCAGGAGCCCGTTACTTCAGTGTAATGGATGCTAGATCCGGCTACTGGGCAATCAAGCTTTCTGAACAAGCCTCGAAACTGACCACTTTCAATACGATATTCGGTAGATATCGATTTCTTCGCCTACCCTTCGGCATTGTCTCAGCCCAGGACATTTTTCAACAGAAAATAGATGAGATTTATGAAGGTCTGCCTGGGGTTGTGGCCATCGTGGATGATATCTTGGTCTACGGAAAAACAAAAGAAGAACATGATCATAATCTCAGGAGGATGCTGGAAAGGTCCAGAGAAAAAGGGGTACGCCTTAATCCTGAGAAAAGAACTGTGTGTGTCCCGGAAGTCAGCTACTTTGGCCACCGTCTTTCCAAAGATGGAATCAAACCGGACCCTCACAAGGTGGAAGCCGTAAAAGAGATGTCTCCACCTAAAAATCGTGCTGAACTAGAAACAATTCTGGGAATGGTCAATTATCTTTCAAAATTTGCACCAGATCTTTCAGACATAAATGCACCTCTGAGACAGCTACTGCGGCAGGATCATGAGTTCGTATGGGACAAGCAACATGACGCAGCGTTCCAAAGGATGAAAGACATCATTACCAGGGAACCAGGACCTGTGTTGTCATTTTTCGACACAAGCAAAGACCTCACACTGCAAGTGGATGCCTCCAAATATGGACTAGGTGCAGTGTTGCTGCAGGAAGGTAAACCACTTGCATATGCCTCAAAGTCACTCACGGACTCAGAGATAAGATACGCTCAAATAGAGAAAGAACTCCTGGCCATCCTCTGGGGTTGCAAAAGATTTCATCAATATGTCTATGGACGGCACATAACAGTGGAATCCGATCATAAACCCCTTGAATCGATCATCAGAAAGCCATTAGCTACAGCACCACCAAGACTGCAAAGGATGATCTGGCAACTGCAAAAGTACAATTTCACCATCGTACACATTCCTGGGAAAAATATTCCAGTGGCCGACACGCTGTCAAGGAAATCGTTGCCCAGCGCCGATCACCGCCTTAGTGAGGAGATGGATGTGCAAGTGCATACCGTACTCAGCGCTCTCCCTGTCAGTGATGCGAAGCTCAGAAATATTCAAGAAAAAACTGAAGGAGATGTCCAAATGTCCACGCTAAAGAAAGTGATCAAAGAAGGATGGCCTGCTGAAAGAAAGCAATGCCCTACAGCCATTCTAGAATACTGGAATCATAGGGACGAGTTATCTGAGATGGGCGGCATGGTCTTCAAGGGAGAAAAGATTGTAATTCCCATGCAGCTGAGAGAAGAGATGCTTAAACGTATTCATGCAGGCCACATGGGAATCGAGAAATCCAAACAACGCGCTAGGGACATTCTTTTCTGGCCAGGCATGTCCAAACAGATCGCCTGCATGGTCGAACAGTGCTCCATTTGTCTTGAGCGTCGTATGTCAAATGCAAAAGAGCCTCTCATTTACCATCCTATACCAAACCGGCCATGGCAGATTGTCGGTACTGATCTACTCACTTGGAATAGTGACGACTACATAGTGGTGGTAGATTACTATAGCCGATACTTTGATTTGGAAAAGCTCAAGAGCACCACAGCTGCTGCAGTGATCATGAAACTGAAAAAAGTATTTGCAGCACATGGGATTCCTGAAAAGGTCATCTCAGACAATGGGCCTCAATTCAGCTCAAAAGAGTTTGAAAACTTTGCTCGAACATGGGACTTTGTGCATGTCACAAGTAGTCCGCATTACCCACAGAGCAATGGGCTCAGTGAGAAGGCAGTGCAGATTGCCAAATCACTAATGGATAAAGCAAAAGCGGACAAGAAAGACCCATATATCAGTCTGTTGGAGTACAGGAACACCCCAGTGGATGGTTTCAGATCACCTGCCCAACTACTGATGAGCAGAAGACTACGCTCCATTTTACCAACTACCAGCCAACAGTTGCAACCTGAAACTGTCAGTGGAAATGATGTTCATGCAAGGCGTGAGCAAAAGCAACAACATCAAGCAAAGTACTACAACAGGTCAGCAAAACCACTCACGCCACTAAGGGATGGGGACCACGTCCGAATTCAGGAGTCGGGTAAATGGAATCCTGCTGTAGTCATTAAACCTGCTGACACCTACAGGTCTTATCATGTGAGTACTGCAGGAGGCCAAATTTTCCGCAGGAATCGTCGTCACCTTTTGCCAGATAGAGCACAGCCTACCACTGCCGAGCCTGGAATGTCTTCGAGCATTCAGCACACAGTGCCCATCGATCAACCTCAGCAGACAGACACAAAGAAAACTGACTCTGTTGCTCCACTTTACGTTACCAGATCCGGACGTGAAGTGAAACCAAGAGCCGTCCTTGATCTTTAACTGTGAAGGGTGTAGGCGGATCGCTGCCCTATATAAAAAATAATAATTTGTCATTATTGTTGATATAATTATGTTGTTTACTTTTCGTTCTTTATGTTGGTTGTTGCACTTATGTTATATCTTAAAGAGTTGCACAGTTGACACATTGTGTTTATTGACATAGTATGCCAAGCTCTCAAAGAAAGGGGATGTAATATTCAAGTTTGAATATCGATTTGTAATTCCCATATATGTTAGGGAGTTCCTGAATATATGCTCTAGGGGGCAGTGGGTGAAATATGTGTAAAGAAAAGCTAGGAGGTGAATAAAAGAGGAGACCCGCATGTGAAAATGATCTGAGACTCTGGTCGTTTTTTGACTAAATAATACACTGCTAACAAGTGCTGTCAATGTTAACGCTTGCGATTTAAGTTTGTCCAGTTTAATGCAGCGTCATCCTTGTATTGTAGCTAACTATCGTTACATTATATGAACTGCAAATGCTTTTTTTTGTATCTATGCGCGATTAGACTAAAGAGAACGCGCTGTATGTGAATGTCCTGATGCACACACTCATTCATTCATTCCATTCCAATGATGCACACACGGCGCGCAGAAAGACGCGCAACAGTATCGTGTGGCCAGACAGCGCGCCGGAATGGAATTCTCTTTCGCACTTAAACAACAATAACACAAACCATTATGCCAAAATCTCCGACTACGGAAGCCTTTTAACTCAAAGGCGCAGTGCTTTCTTGCAATTGGGTCGGTTCATGTTCACACCGTAAACGAACCGTACCAGAGTTCGTTTGGAACCGTACCGAGACCACCTCTTCAGCTGGGTCTCGGTTCGGTTGTTTGGTCCGCACCCGAGTTCGATTGCTGTATTCACACCTGCCCAAAAGGTCCGCACCAAGGGGGGAAACGAACTAGAGTTCGATTCAATCGAACCAAACAAGGCAGGTGTGAATACACCCTTACAAGCATATTTTAGCATTATCGGAAAGCAAGGATACATTAAAATGCCAATAGGCACTTTTGCATTTCACATCTTTAATAAAGATAGCAACTTGTACAAGGCAATGATCCGAAATACCAACTGGGTATATTGAACAATCTTTAAACATATTACTCTGATGTTTGAAACAGTAAAATCTATCAAGCCAAGCCAAAGACAAAGAATTATCTTTAACATGAGTCCAAGTATATTGACGCTGAGTAGTATAAAAAAGCCTCCAAACATCACATAAATCATTCGTCTCAATTAAATTAACAAGACAATTCTTACTGGCTCTATGTGGTTCTGGGTGGTTTCTATCTAGAGCTGCATTCTCAGTGCAGTTAAAATCACCAGGAACATGTATCCATCATCACTACAGTTACTTATTACAGTATTTAGAGTGTTTAAAAAAAATCAGCCTTTCTGTGCCTACAGTTGGAGCATATACATTGATGAAAGTAATTTGTACACTTTCAAATACAGCTTGTATTTTTAACAAACGACCTTCAATGATTTCTTCAATAACACAAGTAATGGGTAAAAAATCTTTAGAAAACAGGATACCAACTCCACCACTGTTACTACTCTTATGACTGAGAAAAACTTCCCCATCCCAATCTTTCTTCCATGCAGTTTCATTTTCAACAGTGCTATGCATTTCTTGTAAAAAAAATGACATTTCATTTCTTAACTTTAAACAAACTGATAAGGGAAACTCTCTTTGCATCTTCTCTGGCACCATTAATGTTTAAAGAATCCAGCTTTATGTAACACATAGCAAATGTTAATTTGCATTTTAACAAAACAGAGAGGTTAACACACAAAAAAAGAAAAAGAAATACAAAAGACACTTAACCATCATTAGCTATTTGTGCTGTAACTTTTATCATACATTTTTTTAGAAGAAAAATTTCTTGATCTGTAAAGTTCAGTTGGCCGGGGTATTCTGTGTTTTTCCTGAATAGTTTAACTGAATCAAGAAACAACTTTAAATCTGGGAAGAACTCATCAACTTTAACTGATCTCAAGCCTTTAGTTCTTTGTAAAAAGGACTGAATTTTGGTGAAAGAGTAAGCACTCTCCACATCCATTTGTGTGTCTCCACTAACATCACTTTCAGACTCTTGCGTGTTCATCAACCCATCATCTGACTGAGAAGAACAGCTCATAGGATTAATCTTTGACACTTTTGTAACTTGTTCAGTGTTTGATTTTTTTTCCTGTTTTTTTATTTCTTGGTTGACAATTTGGAAATGTCAGCATCCAACAAAACATCTCCCTCATTAAACAGCACTGACTCAGCTACTCTAGTCGCAGTTTGACCACATTTAACTAATTTAAAACATCTTGTGCTTTTTGATCACTCACTACATTTTCTATCAGCTCATTCTCCTGACCAGCCATGCCCGCCTCCACCAAACAAACACCAATGAACCCCAACAAACACTGTTTCTCTAAACAACTCCTCAAAACATCAACAGAGAAACAAAAGTTTTTTTCTTTCAAAGCTTTTTTTGTGCTAAGCCAGGCTAGGCTAGCGGTGGGTGCGTCAGACAGAGTTACAGCACGCACGGAGATGAAAAGGGTATGTATGGACTTATCTACCTCTGAGGGATACGGTGGATAAGCTATGTGTGTGCCTGTCATTCTGCCTGCCTGTCTGTACCTGTGAGTAATATATAGTAAATCGTTTGAATTGGAGTCTTTTGACTTTGAGTCTTCTTCTACCCACACCACACTGTGACAGAAAAACCGACCAAACAAGAAAAAGTATGGAAGTTGCCATACTTCTCATCCTTCTCACCCCAGCCGATCATCTGATCCATTGTTTTCAAGACGGCAGCCCCATCGAGGAATATGTCGCCGGCTTCCTGGAGCTTTCTGTTGGGGTAAGCTGGACAGATAAAGTCCTAAAAACAGTATTTTGGGGCGGACTGGATAACCAGCTGTATCAGCGAGCTCCAGCGGCGGCAATCCCAGGCACATTTGCTCAGTACCTAGATCATGTGCTGTGGTTGAGTGGATCCCCTTTCACCGTGGGTGAGGCTGATAACATCACCACTCAATCACCATCTTCAGCCATCACCACGCCTCCTGTCTTCATCCCCGGTCCGGAATCTCGTACCCCCGAGCTTTCACTGCTGGTCCCGTCCAGCCCAGATCCCTCACCACTGGTCCCGTCCAGCCCAGAGCCCTCACCGCTGGTCCCGTCCAGCCCAGAGCCCTCACCGCTGGTCCTCAGCCTGTCCCTGAGCATGTCCCGTCTGCCCAGCCTGTCCCTGAGCACGTCCCGTCTGCCCAGCCTGTCCCTGAGCCTGTCCCGGTCTCCGTCCCTGTCCCAGAGGCTTTTCTTGACTCTCACTCTCCCCAAGAATTTTTTTTGGGGGGGGGGGGGGGGGGGGGGCATAGGTCCTTGCCGTGGCCGCCCAAGGGCCCACGGCCACCAGAAAAGTCTTCACCGCCATGGCCGCCTGAAGGGTCCTCTCCTCCATGGCCGTCCGAACGGGCTGGCCGGCTGCACATCCTGCTCCGGCCTGGCCGCCTGCACACCCTGCTCCGCCCTGGAGGCTTCCTGTCCCTGTTAGGCCATGCCCTATTCAGCCTTCAGGGCGCCCACCCCTGTTGATGTTCTACGGCGCAAGGTCGCGCCTTTTTGAAGAGGGGGCGTATTGTCACAGTTATGCTCATCTGTCCTGTTGTTTTGTTCAGTCACATGTCTTCCTTGTTCAGTTTTCCCGCTCCTCGTTTGTCTTCAGTTGTCTCACCTGTGTTTAGTTAATTATCATCATCTGTGTCACCTGTCTTCAGCTTAGGGGTGTCCCCGACTAAGGATTTTCATAGTCGAATCAGATTCGCCAAGTCCTGCCTATAGTCGACTAATAGTCGAATCATGTGTGTGGTGTTGGGGAGGGGGCGGGGCTTTAACATTTTAAAGCCGCGATGTACAGAACATCACAAAGATATAGAAGAAAATGTATAAAAACATTTTGGATCAATAAAACTAAGAAATAACATAAATAACTGCAGAAAGGCCACACTGCAGATAGGATTTGCATTTCACATGCAAATCAAATTAAATCGGCTGAATTGCCTGTACGAGCATGCTCTAAGTAGGCCTACAGCGCAACATCGATGCACTGAAAAATAATCAACAATTAAGAAGAACACAATATACATTTATAATAAATAAAAATACAAAACGAAATAAGTCAGAATCAAGTCACAAGAAGCAGAACAAATGTGTGCAAAATGCCTAAAGTGCAGGGGAACAAATATTCAAAACACAAGTCACTCACAAATAGTTAAATTAGATCACCCTGAGTGATCAATTAATAAAATAAAAATAAAGAAATTATTACAATAACGAAAGTATGGCCAGGATTGTCAACTTTGTCTTTTTAACTGCAGAAACAACAATTACGCTAAACTGGAGCGGCAGTCTTTTTAGCTAAACGTGTTCACAGTATCCAAAAATCTAATTAGAACCGGCTGAAATGTTTTGAAATCACTTGTACCCACTTGTACCTGATCGAAAAAACAAAATCCAGTCTTTCACTCGGCCTGTGTCCGTTTGAGTCTTTTCAAATTGTGTGCGTGGATAAAATACATTCTAAACGCTTAACGTGAAAAACGCTTAACGGCTTTGTCCTAAAACTGTTATATTAAAAGATCAAATTCTGTACACACCTTATTAATAAAGCATACTATATAGCCTACAGAAAAGCAGATGAGCCCAGAATATGAACGGAACGCGTTTTATTATAGGCTACGTTAAGCATTTTCCTCCCATAGAAAACCGTTAAAGAAAAAGCTTTACGTGACTTTCTATAGGAGAAACGCGTTGCGTTCATATTCTGGGTTTTCCTGATGCTAAATCCAGCCTTGGAGAATATCCTTTCTGATGGTGTGCATCTTTAGATTTTCTTATCCGAGACATTTTTAAAGATTTAAATCCCTGCCGACAAGACGCTGCTCTGTCGGTCACGGATCGAAAGTGAAACTTAAATCTGTCACGGGGTGTTTGGATTTATTCACGCTGCACGCACGTTAAAAAATATTTATTAAAAGCTTCTTTCTTTGCACATTTTTACTGACAGCATTATCATAATAGGCTGTATATTAACGTATTGACAGAAAACCAGTAGTTCTATGTGAAATCAGACATTGAGCACACTCATATAGCCAAAATGACATAGGCCTAATCCTCGTTTAATAACACATCTGCGAAGATTCGACCGTGAGATTGGTAGTCGAATCAGGCTCCTCCTATCGAAGCATCGAATCTTCGACTATTCGGGGTCACCCCTACAGCTCGTTTTGTTCATCAGTGTCTGTATATAGTCCCCTTTAGTTCAGTCAGTCCTTGTCGGTTGTTAGTTGTGTTTAGAGCGTGTGTGTGCTTGTCATTCTGCCTGCCTGTCTGTACCTGTGAGTAATATATAGTAAATCGTTATTATAATTTGGATGTCCTTAGATGAATGTTATAAAACTAAAACGCTTTTCTTTGTCTTTTTTACAGATGCAGTGATCCAGAAATGTCCTGGAACCACCAGGGGCCAACTAGGGGTACTGTAGCTATTAATCAAAAGGTCACTGAGCTGCGGACATCCAAAAAGACTCAAACTTAAAAAATGAACAGGCTGTATCATATAGGCTACCTGTTGGTGGATTTTCCTGTTCTGGGCTTGTTTTGTTGTAATATTGTATTTGTATATGATATAGTTGTGTGTTCAGTAGTTTTCTAATTTTGCACATTTTAATTTATCTTTTTAAATTAAAACTGTTTTAACTGCACCGTTTAACATTTAAGGCTTCCATAACCATAACCTATATTTGAAAATATGTACGAAATTAATGAAAGCATGTTTTTTTTGTTTTCTTTTTACATTTGTTTAGTCTACATCATTAATTCAAAATATTTTGCAATTAATATAAGAACATAACATATTCAAAATATGTGCACACAATGTTTTTATATATGCCATTTATATATTCCATATACATTTATAAAAAAATATGTTTTATATATATTTCATTTTAAATATAAAATATATACTAAGACTATATACAAACATATATTAGGGACATATATGTCACATGTATGTAAGCAATATGTCATGCATATGTGTAGTTTGTATATTGAACATATATACAAAGAAATATATGTCATGTATTTTGATAATTATATATGTGATATATATATATATATATATATATATATATATATATATATATATATATATATATATATATATATACAAAATACTGTATTATACATACATAAAATATATGGGCTAGTTTTATATGTCAATATATGAAATTGTTCTATTTTCTAATAGGTTTTATATATGGGCAGATATATATGTGCATATATGTTTTCACTTTTTATGTGGATATATTTAATATATGTATATTTCATATGTGTACATATATTACATTTCTGTAGATGGCAGCTGAAAGAAAATATCTGATTATATCAATGCAAGTGAATCAAACTAATAGTACTATAATTTATATAGTTTCACAAAGAGCTCAAAAGACTACACGTAGCTTAGTCCTGTTTAAAAGCTTATATTAAAGCTTACACACATACATACACACACACACACACACACACACACATATATATATATATATATATATATATATATATATATATATGAGGGCTTGAGACGAAGAACAATATAAGTCCATATTTTCAAATTTTGAATAATAACGTTTTTTTTTTAATTTGGACTCTGAATATTATATTATTATATTTTTTTTAACTTGAAGATAGACAACAAAAGCTTCACAATTCTAATGAGATAAGATTTTTTAGTATCAATCATAAAAATAAAAAGTTAGAGTAATTTACATTTCTGGAATGTGGAAGAACAGTATATGTCTAGTTAATGTGGAATAACAGTATAAGTCCAATTCATCATATCAGTTTAAACCACTGGAGATTTGATTCCTTTATCTTAGTTTTAATACAGTAACAGAACCTTAAAGTAAATATTAAGCATTTCTTTCTTTCAATTTCTTTTATTTTTTGCCAACGTAAATCACGGAACAAAAACACGGACAATACAGTACGAACAATGAACAATACATAGGCCTACTTATAGTTATAGTACAGAAAATAAACGTCAGTACAAACAATAAACCGTACATACAATCAACAATACATACAAACAATAAACAACAGTAATAACAGTAAACAATACATATTTACAATACAGACATCCATCATCATCATTCCATGCTATGGTATATGCTAGTTTCGTCATATAATATGTGCACGCTGGTGTTATAAGGTGGCAAGGCACCCGACGCCCTATAATGCCAGCGTCCAGTGTACCATTAGACCAGGGAATGTTGAAGGGCAACAGATGCTGACAATGGTGCAGCTTTAAAAAACTATCAGGACGAGAGCATGAGGTCCTTCAAGATTTTTTTTTTTTTACTTACCTGTTCTTATGTTTTCCTCTGAAGTCCTCTAATGGAGACCTGACTTTAGCTACCTGCTCTGTTCCCTTAGACTGACTGCCTAACTTTTCTAGAATAACCTTTTCAAAGATAAGTAACTTTTAAATAAATATGTTATGGACAATGTATCTAATTAAAATCATGCATGTAATAAAAAGTTAACAAACGCTAGGCTATATAAAACTTGCCTGTAGGCGACTGTTGGTCAGTTGAAAGATTGACATAAATGTGAGCTTACAAACAGCAAGTCTTTGGCCTCCTTGTTGCACATGGTACTTGAAGGTGTACTTCCTCTTAGTAATCTGTGTCAGGCCCACGTGGTCATCTGCGACTCACCTTGTGCTAGAAGTAAAAAGACATGAAGTAAAAAGACATTTACCATACCGTAGCAGGCTAGGCGTCGTGTAGAGCTGTCAAGTTAAGGTCATTAAGTACGTGAGTAGGCTTTGGTTAGGAGAATGAATAAGCCATGTGTATGCCTTTTAGGGCACCAAAGCGCTGTGGTCTGTAATACACTTGGTGGCCTACTTGATGCCGATCATCCTTCATCCATCCTCACAAAATTGAACATTCTCAGTGATCAGGCGCATGTGCAGTCTTAGTGAATTTAAGGCATACAGTAATATTCAATTCACTGGTTATTTCATGGGCCTACATTGTAATGCATTGCATACTGTTGACATGATATGGTCATGAATTGCTTAAGTTAGCCTACCTGCTCCAAACCAGAGAGAATGATAGCCTGCTGCCTCTCATAAGAGACAGCATATAAGTCTGTGAAGAGCTGGAGTTTTCGGTAACGCTTTAGATTACAGCCCGGAAAGTACTGTGTAATTAAGAGGAATTTACAGTGTAACTTTCTGTAATTATAATGTACCTATAAAGTACTTTCATGTAAGTATAAGGGAACAATATTTTAAGTTTGGGGAATAAAGGGGTAACAACCAGGAGAATAAAAAAAAAAATTATACTGTAAGTAGTATAGAACTAAGGGGTACTTATTCTACTATTATGATATAACAATCTTACATTTGGTAGCAATTTAGTGAGAACATACACTGCGTACCTTTTTGTAATAATTGTGTACCAATACATGCTGTTTAGCCTTTTTAAAAATGACAGGGTACATATCTATGCATTTATACAATTTGTTTTATTTTTGATAGCAAAAGTGCAGATGTTTAAGTTTGGGCTAACGTTTCAAGGCAAGAAAAGCTAAGACTATTGCAATTTTTTTAAGTACTGGGAAATATATCTTGTTTGATGTGGTTACAGGGTAAGTGGTGCTTGTGTAATAAATAAAGGTTTCCAAGTCAGTGATATAAGATTGTGTATGCATTTTTTTGTACTTACCCTGTAACTACATGGAACAAGAGGGTAACAAGCACCACTTTAATTTACAGCCCGCAATGTCACACTTACCCTGTAACTATATGGAACAAGAGGGTAACAAGCACCACTTTAATTTACAGCCCGCAATGTCACACTTACCCAGTAACTACATGGAACAAGAGGGTAACAAGCACCACTTTAATTTACAGCCCGCAATGTCACACTTACCCAGTAACTACATGGAACAAGGGGGTAACAAGCACCACTTTAATTTACAGCCCGCAATGTCACACTTACCCAGTAACTACATGGAACAAGGGGGTAACAAGCACCACTTTAATTTACAGCCCGCAATGTCACACTTACCCAGTAACTACATGGAACAAGAGGGTAACAAGCACCACTTTAATTTACAGCCTGCAATGTCACACTTAGGGCGCTTTCACACTTGGTTCGATTGCCTGTTCCGAACCCGAGTTCGATTGCTCCCCCTCCCCCTGCCCCCGATGGACTGTGTTCACATTATATTATTTGTATCCGAACCGCTGTACGCTTGCGTCATCAAGCTCCAGCTGGCGCGTAATCATGTTGCTTGGTAACCGGCGCCGCTATGAATGAAAAGGCGTCAAAATGGATAGAATTGCTCGCTTCACATTTGTTCTTCTTTTTTTTAACCTTTGGTTTTGTTTTCAAAGAAAAGATACAGAAACACACTTGGGTATGTCTGCCGCAAAAGTACTAAAATCGTTCCAAAGACAAAAAATCAGCCGAAGACAATTTTTGCGGAGGCAAGCATAAATCATCTCTCTGCTTGCAGTGCGTCAATCCCGCTTTTCGTCAAGGTAAGTGTACACACACACACACACGCACTGACGGCTGTCCTGTCGACCACATTGTACATTATACGTCATCAATAGCGGTTCACTTCCGCGGTTTGGTTCGATTGCGTTCATATCAGCAGCGAACCGTACTGGAGTTCACATGAACCGTACCCCAGACCACCTTTTTAAGCGGACCCGAGTACGGTTCGCGGGTACGCACCCGAGTTCGGAAGACAGCGTTCACATCATCCAAACGAACCGAACTCTGACGTCATTCGAACCCGGGTCCGCACCAAAAGTGCTAGTGTGAAAGCCCCCTTACCCTGCAACTACATGGAACAAGGGGGTAACAAGCACCACTTTAATTTACAGCCCGCAATGTCACACTTACCCACTAACTACATGGAATAATGGGGTAACAAGCACCACTACATGGAACAAGAGTATCTTTCCCCAATATTTAAGCAAAAGTTGCAATTCGTTTTCGGTGCATTTTGGTTAAAAAGATTACTTTATAAATGCATAGATATGTACCCTGTAATTTTTTAAAAAGGCTATACAGTATGTACTGGTTCACCATTATTTCAAAAAGGTACGCAGTGTATGTTCTCACTAAATTGCTACCAAATGTAAGATTATTATAATAGTAGAATAAGTACCCCTTAGTTCTATAATGCTTACAGTATAAATATTTTTTTAATTCTCCTGGTTGTTACCCCTTTATTCCCCACACTTGTTCCCTTATACTTATATTGTAAGTATGTTATAGGTACACTATAATTACCGAAGGTTACACTGTAAAATCGCTTTAATTACGCAGTACTTTCCGGGCTGTAATCTAAAGCGTTACCGAGTTTTCTTTGGTCTGTTAGGCTTGAACACTGCTCCACGGACACATCTCCTTGCACACCTTGCCCTTAACAGAAACAAAATCTTTTTTTTTTTTAGCTATAGAACACTAGAGCTATTAGCAGCTATTAAGGTTACTTGCTAGAATATATAACAACTTACACAATCAATGCATTTTTTTATTATTACCTTTTTTGATTTATCAAATAACAAGTAACAAACATAGCATACCATACAACATTACAAAACAAAGTGTTGCATTAAATGGTAACAGGGGATCCAAAAATGATATCAAAATATTTTAAACACGTCAATGACTTTTTTTTTTTCTTTTTTTTTTCCAATTTCAGTGAAGACATAACGCAATCAAATTCTAATTTTCTCAGCTTTCATTTCGACCCATTCATGACTTGATTCGCTAAACAGTCTGAGCTGTATGAACATTAGTAAGACGCCCAGTAATATGCCCCCTGACTGTAACCAGCTAACGTTACAAAGTAACTGGCTAGCCAGCTAACATTAACGTTATCCCGCTAGCTAACATTAGGAACATCAAACACAGCTAAAATGTTTAGATTAATTTATCCGTGGTTATAAGGAGTAGCCTACAGCATTCATTTCGACCCATTCATGACTTGATCCGTTAAACAGAGTGAGCTATATGAACTGTACTAGACGACGCCCAGTAGCCTACACGCCCCTCTGACTGTGACCGCTAATGTTAGGTAACCTAACGTTACATACTTTGTATACGGTCCTTTCACTCACCTCTTTCGGTGGACCTTTTCCTCGTTTTTGCTCTCCTCTCCGTTTCACATATGGTTTCCCAGCATCCTTCATAGACTTCCTTGCTCTGTCTTTCCATTCATTCATGTTCGCTCTCCTTTTTTTGCTGAGGTTTTGCCTTTTAATGTCCGCAGCGGACATGAAAGCAACCGGCGTCTCCATTTTTCGTTAGTGGACATAAACGTTTTTTCCGCGTGAGACTATTTTAAAGTTTAAAATACAGAGTTTTGGTCGCGCGAACACACCCCCAAAGTGATTCTGTATACAAAGTGGCACACATACATTCAAGTCACATGGTTATCTCAATTTTTGTTTTTTTTGGACTTATACGGTTATTCGTCGCATGAACACATATATAACAAAGTGTAATATTAATTGTAGTTTAATATAATAATAATAATAATAATAATATATGATGTAAATTATACATAATTACAATTCGTATAATATAAATATAGTGAATAATTAGCACCAAAAGATGGGCAATTTTGTCTCTAAAATCTTTTCACTCTAAACTGCCTTAAATTGGAGCAAGAGATACAGGGGGAGTGGTTTTATTGTATCAGCATGTCACTTTAATCACAGCGGATTGGTCCAGTTTTGGTTTGCTATCTCTATCCCTGAATAAAACCTACTCCGCAGCAGGTTAGATGTAGCATAAGTTACCATGGTGAATCAATGAAACCCACTAAAAACCAATCCACCTTCTTGAGCCCGTAAAAAAACAGTTTGCTCAAACTAATCTCAAACTTACCTGGGTAGCAACTGAAACGGGCTTTATGCAATAGGCCCGGGGTTTTCAAAGTGGGGGCCGCAGCAAGTTGAAAGAAAAAAAAAGCGAAAAAAAATATTTATATTATTATGAGTATTGTGGTAACACTTTACAATAAGGTTCATTTATTAAACATTAGTTAATGTATGAACTAACCATGAGCAAAATACATTTGTTACTGTTTTTGTTAATCTTTGTTAACGTTAGTTAATACAAATCCAGCTGTTCATTGTTTGTTCATGTTAGTTCACAGTGCATTAACTAATGTTAACAAGATTTTAATAAATTTTGTAAATGTTGAAATTAACATTAACAAATGCTGAAGAAGTATTGTTCATTCTTAGTTAATGTTAACTAATGTAGTTAACTAATGAACCTTATTGTAAAGTGTTACCGGTATTGTTATGAAATGGCATTATAATAATTTTCTACATTTGCCGTAGTATTGTCGATGGGTTCAATAACACATCCCGCAAAAAGGGAACCTTGGCCAGAACCTAGTGGTATTTGGGGGGCCGTGTCATGGAAAAGTTTGGGAGGGAGGGAGAGAGAGAGAGAGAGAGAGAGAGATGGCAGAGAAAAAGTGAATATGATGTTAAACAATATGGCTTTGTTGTAACATTCGCTGATAAGAAAAATATATATTTTCCCAGTTCTATATTTTGCATTGTGTTTTTTTTTTTGTGTGGTCCCTTTCCACGTTCTCTCTATTTACACTTATTTAGAATACATGTTCATTGTAAGTAAATAAATAAATAAATATACATTATATATATATATATATATATATATATATATATATATGCAGTAACTCAAAAGACTGAGGTGGGCAGCTTGTGTCTATACCATGGATTCAAGAAGACAGGATGGTCAGCTGTTTCTTAGTCGTAATTCTGAGGACACAGAGTGCTTTAGTGACCCAGAAAGCACTGCTGATCTAATCTCTTCACTTCATTATCTCTCTGTCAAGGTCACAGTGAAGATAGAGGAAGATTCTGCCCTTCTGGAGTTTAAATTCTACAAGAAAGTCTTTATACTGTGGCCTTCTTTTAAATTAAAACGATTTTCTTTTCTTTAAAAGCACACACGGAGCGGAACACTGAGCAGTCGCTTTGAAGTTGTGCATCTTGGGAAGCAGAAAAGCTTGCGAAGTTACAAAACATGCTGTGTCAGAGTGAAACCTGATCGCTTAACACAGATGGGCGGAGCGGCCTATTTTAACCCTCTGGGGTCCAAGGTGTTTTTGGGGTCCTTGAGATGTTTTGACATACTCTGACATTTGTGCTTTTTTCAGTTGCTTATAAACAAATTACTGGCAAAGGTGTAATTACACTCTATTTAGCACAAACAGGGCTACCATAATATGTTATAAACATGTATGTACATGTTTGTATTTTTGAGAGAATATTGTTTATGCGTGGTTATTGAAAAAACTAAAACTTAAAGTTTCTGAAATAAGGCCACAAAACACATACTAAATATGTGTCCACAAGACTTTTGACTAATGGATGTTGTTGCCTAGAGTTTTTTCTTCAAAATGATCTGAAAATCATCCTGCCTTATCATTCACATAAAACAATAGATTGGTTTAAATTTAAAAATGACACTTTTTGTTTGGAAAGGCAATATGCGCAGGGGTGTGACCTGCTGTGATTCACACCTGAGAAGACAATGGGCCCGCATAATGAGCGCATAGTGGGGCTGCATACTAATGACCCTTTCATTCAGGTGTGTCACTGAGCCACAAGAATGCAATGACAAATATATATATATATATATATATATATATATATATATATGCCTATATAATACAAAATTGGTTCACAGTTCCAATTATTTATTTATTTTTCAAATTGTGCTTGCAAATTGTATAATATCAATATACAATATCAATTGTAAACATTTCTAGTAATTGTGCAGTTAATTCTCATACTGTTTTTACAGAAAGTTTGGGAATATATCCCAAATGTGTCACTAATAAAACACAATACAAATAATTTAAAGAGGAGGCTTATATTGAGCTTTTAAGATTTACCTAAGATTTATTTATATGTAGCCTACATATATTTTTGCTATTTTAATAAAAAGGTTACAATTACAACAACAATTAAAATTAACTAAATTTCAAATGTAATCTTTCTTTGTATATACTAAAGTATACATTTTATCATACATATTTCACAGTTGCGGATTAATTAGTTTGAATATAGCCTACAATCGAACAAACACTATAATAACATCTTAGCAAACAAGCTTATTTGATGTGGCAGTATTTTACAGTAAAAACGACATCTTGTCTTTCATATGTAACATATCGTTTTTATGATTAGGACATATAAATGTTAATTTGCAGTTTAATACGTTGCTTATACAAAAATATTTTATTTCAACATATTTCAGTCGATTTTTACTCATCTCAGTATTGGAATATAGTTAGGTAAAAGCTGTTCATTCATTCACACACAAAAATGCGATTCATATTCAAACAGTCTTTTTGTTTACAGACACTATTTCATATCGCGATTAGAACAAAGCACTTGAAAATAAAGAATGTACCTATTTCTCAGCTGGATCCGTTGCTCCTCCAAATGAAACTACCAGCACTTCTGAGGTAATTTTTTCCAGGATTATTATTAAGATAGTATTATTCCTCACCAGAGCCGATCCTGGCATCCCTGGGGCCCTAAGCAAAAATCTGTTAAGGGGCCCTCCTACCTGACCCATGAGCCATGTAAACCATTTGCCATTGCCACAGTCACACCTGACACCCCAGTTCTCCCACTACAATCCTCCCTCGTTTAGTTAGTACTAATGAAAATGTAATTCCTGATATCAGAAATAGACATATTTTATATTAATATCAATAATTCACATTTTAAATAGTACAAATTTAATTATTGATATCAAAAATGCATCCTGTGAATTAATAAAAGCTAAAATGGCTTCCCATTGCATGTCACTGTGTTTTAAATGATAAAAGCAATAATTGATACTTAATGGTTATTATTTACTGATTGATGTGCATCCATATTGACCAGTATGTCCAGCCAATCAACATTTTAAAGGCAATAGTCAATATCAATAGATTGCTTTCCATCTTGCTTTATTGCAGGGTTGTAACTATTCTGATTTGGAGACTTGATAATCATTGTCTTGTTTTAAAGTGAGCGCCTAATGAGGAGTGCCATAACGCCCATATTGTACTGGTAACTGGTCCCCATAGATTTTTTTTTTTTTTTCTGGAAAGTGCGCGTTACATTTCGTGCACGCGCATATGAACTCATGTTAACGCGCGACGCGGTTATCTTTTCCGAGCTGCAGTTTATAAACGAAAACCGTTGCCCTTTGTATTATCAAACGTAATATCATGAAAGTGCGTATCTATAGCCTACCACGAATTTAATTCATCGTGCTATTTATACGCCAAAAATGTTTTTTTTTGCGTGCATATGCTACGCACTGTAAATCTCTTGGGTAGGATTAGGGGTGTGGAGTGCGTGCATATTACACGCCAAAAAGTGCGTATCATATGGCGCAAAAACTATTTTTGGCGTATAAATGGCACGAGAAATTAAATTTGTGGTATAAATACGCGCTTTCATGAGATCGGGCTGGAGACAGACAGATAGAGAGAGATGCACATCAACTTAACTTTACTGTTCTGTTCTGTGCTGACATCAAACTTGGAGAGGAGAGAACACAAGTTTACCTGATCGCTGTTCCCGCAATTCACTCACATGGTGTTTTTCTCTCAGTTTCTCAGTTTCTCTTTTCGTGACCAGAAGGATAGTTCCGCTTAATTATCTCATCGATGTTGTAAACTTTGATTGACGCGCTTTGACGCGAGGGGGAGGCGGGGCCTTGAGTAATTTGCGGGGCCCTACGCAGCTTGCGTAGTGTGCGTATAGGGAGGATCGGCTCTGTTCCTCACAGCGTCGTAAATATGAGTCTCTTTCGGTGGGTTATCCAGCTGATGTGGGCGTGGATCGCCTCAGAGCATTTGTGTTTGAATAGAGCGCGCGCTCCGTGGGCGTGGTCAAATTAACTTTAATGACCTGAGACGAGAACGACTATCATCTCTCTCTTTTCGTACAGATTACATAAAATGAGAAAATTAGTTTTTTATATAAATTACTTCATTTAAAAGAAGATAATTCAGGCTTCATGCCTGTGTGCCTGTATAACTGTTTGACTGAGTATTTGCAGAGTTACAGTTCATTTTTCGGACGCGTTTCAGAATGGACTTCACTGACAGAGAGAACGTAGAACGCGCATCATGTTTATTTTTCTTTATTAGGCGAAAAGCACAACACTTTGTTTTTATTGTGAGGTTCCACAAAAAAAATACAAACTTAACAGAATCGAATGATGTACAACACTTATATGTAATATCAAAATCAACAGAGTAATTTGAGTCTCTTTTGCACTGATAAGGAAAAAAGTGAGCTGGTATCGCCGGCGAGACCGCCGACCCCAGAGGGTTAAGCTTATATTTTCGGCCTTTTTCTTTTGCCAAAAAACCCCAAAAATGCCATTTTTGGCGGCCGAAGTTTTGGTGCATCCTAGCTAAAAACAGATTATTTTAAAGTTGTCTTAGACTGTACTGACATTTGATTCCACAGAGCCCGAGACTTATTCGCACTAACAAGGTACAACAACACTCAAGTCTCTGATTGGAATTTCCCCTGATGGAAGCATGACTTTTGTAAGCAGTCTTTACAGAGGTTGCATCTCTGATAAAGAGATAACATACTCGCTTGCTAACGTAACCTCGGTTGCTAACGTAACCCCTAAGTATTGCGTAGCTATACGCTTTGGGAAAACTCCTTTTATCGAGAATATTGAAGCCTTTATTTTAAAATGCAGTGCAGCTTCACAGCAAGCACAGTGCAGGCTGTCTAAGCGCGCTGATTGGCTGGGCTGCAGCAACTGCACGAACCTATGGTGAAGCAACAAGGACACGCAAACCTAACAGGGCGCGTCACGCCGAAGTGCGCCAGAATGGCTGCTGACTATATAAGCGTCCCATTTCGCCATAGGAATCAGGTTAAATTCAGGTAAAACTGAAGCGACAGCACCTGGACGTGCAGTGTAATAGCACGGCCGGCTACGCAATACTCTTTCCCTTATCTCTCAGGGAACCGAGGTTACGTTAGTAACCGAGTACGATCCCTTTCGAGAACGGTTCACTTGTATTGCGTAGCTATATGCTATGGGAACCCATTTTAAAATGCCGTGCTGTTAGCTGATAACTTCGCTCTGACTACCGCCTGGAACTGAGAAGCCCGAGACTTACAGTAGAACTTACACTACCGTTCAAAAGTTTGGGGTCAGTGAGAATTTTATTTTTATTTTTTGGAGGAAAGAAATCAATACTTTTATTTATCAAGGAATAATTAATTTGATCGAAAGTGACAGTAAAGACATTTATAATGTTACAAAAGTCTTTTGAACTTCCTATTCATCAAAGAATCCTAAAAAAAAAAAAAAACTGTACAACTGACAGACCAACAACTGTTTCAACATTGATAATAATAATAAATGTTTCTTGAGCATCAAATCCTCATATTATACTGATTTGTGAAGGATCATTTGACACTGAAGACACTGACACTGGTGATGCTGAAAATTCAGCTTTGATCACAGGAATAAATTACACTTTACTATATATTCACACAGAAAACAGCTGATTTACACTGGAATAATATTTAATACTATAACTGATTTTTGTTGTATTTTTAATCAAATAAGCGCAGCGATGGTTAGCAGAAGAGAATTCTTTTAAAAGTATTTAAAATCGTACCGACCCCAAACTTTTGAACGGTAGTGTAAGTCAGAATCCAACGGGGACCAGATGAGACGGAGCCCTCGAAGGAATATGTAGAGGCTTGACCTACTATATAGAGAGGACTCGTGCCTGCAGGCCGGCACTTCCAAGTTGTAAAATCTTACAAATGTGGACGGCGAAGACCAGCCGGCCGCCACACAAATTTCTTCAATTGTTACACCACTGGACCATGCCCATGAAGAGGCCATGCCCCTTGTGGAATGAGTCCTGACGCCTCGAAAGGGGGTCCCTTAAGAGCCCTGAGGACCGTAGATAGGTCCCAGGCGGGGATAGAGGGAGCTTGAGGCAGGTTAAGCCTCCTGGCCCCTGTGAGGAAGAGTACAATCAGGTCGATTTTCCCTAAAGATTGGATGGTGACAGGAGCATGGAGGGCTGCTATGGCCGGCGCATACACTTTGAGCATGGAGGGGGTCGGCCCACGTCCAGCAGCTCTTGGAGAAAGGAAAGTACCAGTGGTACTTCACACGAATATGAGTCTAGGTTCCGAGCTGAGCACCAGCCGGTGAACACTGACCACTTAAGGGCGAAGAGGCGTCTTGTGGACGGAGCTCTAGCCTCTGCAATGGTGTTTAGGACTCTCTCCGGAGGGTCCCTGTGTACCCGTTGAGGGGCCATACATGGAGGTCCTTCCACAGTGGAATAGGCCAGGGAGCTTTACCAACAGCTACATCAACTCGGGGAACCATGTCTGGGTCCGCCAGAGAGGGACTATTAAGAGGACTGCACACTTGTTCTCCCTGATCTGTTCGATGACCTGAGGGAGCATCGAGACCGGAGGGAATGCGTAAAGAGGGCGGCTGGGCCATTCGTGGGCCAGCGCATACCTGTTCTTTGAAAAGAATATTGGGCAGTGAGAGTTGTCTTCTGGGGCGAAGAGGTCGACCTCTGCCCTCCCGAAGACACTCCAGATCAAGAGAACCGTCTGAGGTTGGAGAGACCATTCCTCGGGGGGAACGTTGTCTCGAGATAGCATATATGCACCCTAGTTCAGTATGCCCGGTACATGCGCCGAGGAGCTGTTTGGCCATGGCGTACAGGTTGTATGACCTGAGACCGCCCTGGCAATTTAAATATGACACCACTGCCATGTTGTCCGTCCGGTCCAAGATATGGTGTCCTGCCAGGTGTTGGAGGAAGGTTTTTAGGACTAGAAAGACTGCTCTCATTTTGAGGCAGTTGATATGTAGGCGCTTCTCCGAGCTCGACCAGAGGCCAGAGGCCGGCCTGCCCTCGTACAGAACCCCCCAACCTAAGTTGGAGGCGTCTGTTGAAATCACCTTCCTCCTTGAGACCACCAGACCCATGCTTACACCAGACTGATACCAGCTGGTGTCTTTCCAAGGGGCCAGGGGTTTGATACAGCAGTGGTTTACCCTGATACGTAGGCGGCCGAGCCGCCATGCATGAGCCGGGACTTGGGGTTTCAGCCAGCACTGAAGGGGCCACATAAGTGCCCTTTGAAACGTTCTAAGGGCGTGAGGGAGCCCGCTTTGAACGAAGCAGCTAGCTGTTGAATAGAGAGAGCACGGTCTGGCTTGAGCCAAGCTCTCATCTGAACAGAGTCGATAACTGTTCCCAGGTACTTTATACGCTGGCTGGGGGACAGTACACTCTTGGAGAAGTTTATCCTGAGCCCAAGGCGTTCTAGATGGCCGAGGAGCCGGGTTTTGTCAGTCTGTGACTCTGCCTCTGACTGGGCCAGGATGAGCCAGTCGTCGAGGTAGTGCAGAATGCGCATTCCCCGCTGTCTCAGAGGTGGGAGAGAGCCGTATCCATGCATTTCGTAAACTTACGGGGTGCCAGTGACAGTCTGAGTGGCAGGACTGTGTATTGATAGGCCTTTCTCTCGAAGCCGAATCTCAAGAATGGCCTGTGATGGGGTGCTATTTGGATGTGAAAGTAAGCATCTTTCAGATCCACTGAGAAAAACCAATCCCTCGGGCGAATTTGCGCAAGGATTTGGTCGTCAGCATCCTGAACGGCCATTCCATGAGGGCCTTGTTAAGGTGTCTGAGATCTAAAATAGGCCTGAGGCCGCCATCCTGAGGAAATAACGGCTGTAAAAGCCTGACTCGCTCAGTGATCGGGGAACTGTCTCGACAGCCACTTTCGCTAGTAAATTTTACACTTCGGTGCGGATTGTAGTGAGTAACCTCGTTTTATTGCGCTCAATACCCATTTTGACACGTCGGGGATGGCTTCCCAGGCCTTGGCCCAAGTGACTAGGAATTGAATGAAGTCTGGGGGCTGGCCGCCGTGTATCGGGGACCCTGCTCCCCAGGTGTTTGGAAGAGGAAATTTGCTCTTTTTGTGCTTTATATGGGTCGCTGTTAAAATAGCGTTTGTTTGCAGGGGTGCGTAAATTGAAATGGGCAGTTGTTTGCAATCAGAACATCTCCATCTGCCTGAACTGAAGAGGGGGCTGGGAGAAGCACGCAACCTATATTCAGGGGTGGTCAGGCCGCAGTGAGACATGGCCCCCTTCTCTTCCTTTCTGCTGGGTTAGGACGGCTTCCGAGGCTCCGGGTCCAGCATAAGTTTAGGCCGGATACCCTGGTGCTTTGGAAAGGGGAAGCGCTTGGCTGGTTTAAACCGCTGGCTGGTTTCAGTCGCTGGGCGGGGCTGAGAGACCGGCAGTGCTGGTTTGGCTGGCTGTTGGGTCGGCGCGTTCTTGGGGCAACCTGAAGCCGAGCTGGACCGCTTGGGAAGGAAGTGTTGCATGGCCTGCGAAGACTTCTGTGCTTCAGTGAAGCGCTCAGCAAAACCCTTTACCGATGGGCCGAAGAGACCAGAGGTGGAAACCTGGGAGTCCAGGAAAGCAGTTATTTAATCTCTGTGATGTTAAGCCACAGGTGGCGCTCTAACACCACCTGGCTGGCCTTGCTTCGTCCAATGGCCTGCGCGGTGGTCTTGGTGGTGCGCAGTGCCAGGAAGGCTAAGCTCCTCCGCTCCTTGGACGAGTCTGCACCGGATAACGAGACCATCAAGGATCTGCGGAACGCCACCTTCCTGGCACTGCGCACCACCAAGACCACCGCGCAGTGCCAGGAAGGTGGCGTTCCGCAGATCCTTGATGGTCTCGTTATCTTGTGCAGACTCGTCCAAGGAGCGGAGGAGCTTAGCCTGGAAAACTTGAAGGACCGCCATAGTGTCCAGGGCTGAAGCAGCTTGGCCAGCGGAAACGTAGGCTTGACCGGCGAGAGCTGAAGTCTTTCTGCATGGCTTAGAAGGATGTACTACCTTAGATCTCCATCCAACAGGGGTGGTAGGGCAAAGATGTGCAGCCACCTCTTCCTCCATGGGGGGCAGTTTCTCATACCCCTTTTTCTCTGCGCCGTCAAGTGTTGAGAGCGTCGCTGAGGTTGAAGTATGCAGGCGGGCCGAGTAGGGCGCGCACCACGACTTTGTGAGCTCTTCGTGGACCTCGGGGAAAAAGGGAGCTGGCCGCTGGCGAGGGGCCTGTTGGCGCCCCGGCAGGAACCACTCATCGAGGCAGCTTCTAGAGGGCTCTTCCGGTGTAGACCAGTCGAGACCCAGCTCCCGGCCCGGGTGAGGACGCGGAGAAGCTCGGCGTCGACGCTCACCCTGGTGCTGCTTTTGTCTGGCTGAAACGGGGGGGGGGGGCTCAATAGTTGAGCCCGACCAATCCTCGCCCACAGACACCGCCACTGACAAACTGTCATCAATGTCCTCCACCGATCCACCAAACGAGACGGCCAGCCGCTTCGAGGGAGGGGCGCTGGTCCGTCTTTGTGAAGAGAACCGGTGACTCGCTCTCTGGAGTGAGTGAGGCACGCGGGGACGGACCCGGCGTGAGCTCGCTCACCTCCGAGCGCTCGTTCATCCTCTGACCCCTCCATTTCTTCCTCCGAGGCTCGTGGAGGGGTGGAAACGGGAGGGCGCAAGGGGCGGGGTCGCTCTCTGACGTAAAGAGAGCTAGCTGCGAGCGCAGAGCGGAGAGTGGCATGTTCTCGCAGTGAGAACAACCGCCCTGAGTGAGTGCAGCTTCGGCGTGTTCAGCGGCGAGGCAGGAAGCACACTCACTGTACACGTAAGTGCTAGGGGTGTAACAATACATCGATATGGATCGATACATCGATCAAAAGTCTAACGATACGATGCATCGATGCAACACATAAAATATCGATTATACGGTACCTTTATTTTGACACTCTCCACATCCTCACGTAATTTTTCTCAGCTGAAATAGACGCCTGACAAGATTGACTGAACCCTTTGTCACAAAAGCCGGTATTTTCCACTGACAAGGCATCGCGAGTTCATCTTTTACAGCAGAAACGACAAGCACCCTTGTTTGTGAAACAGTGCGCAGTATTCAGGTCAGGTGACAAGCCTGCTAGTCACTTTGAAAAGACGCGCTAGCTGAGAGGAGTTTCGTCAAAGCTGATTAAAAGTGATCGAGGATGGATTTCAACGAACTTGATGAACCTGTGATATCTTCTTCGGGGCGTAAAAGGAAAATAAGATCTGAAACTTTTTCACGGAATCTTGCTAAAACAGCAGGTTAGTGGTGAGGGAAAAGCTCTCTGTATCGCGTGTACGTTATTCACAACAACAAAGTTTGACAGGCGTCTAGATGTCAGCTGAGGAGATTAACATTACAAAGATTAAGTGTTTTATTAAAGGAGCTGTATGTAAGAAATGTATTTAAATTAATCATAAAATGGCCCTGATGTGTCTCTCGACATTAAGAAATCATGTTCATTTCAAATACTTATATCACTGACAACAGTAGTACGGCCACGATATTGTCATTTAAAAAGTGAAGTTGCAGCCCTCAACTGATGTTGATGTTGTCATGTTGTGTTTTGACCTGAAGCCCCACCCTCCACCTATCTACCAATCACGAAGTCAGTAGTGTTTCGGCATCCGGGTTGCCAGCTCTGCTCTAGTTGAAAGCTCCTTGTAGCAGCCTACGTTCCTGCTGGATCCTACAGCCTATCTGGCAACCTCGAGTCAGGGGGGAGGGGGAGGGGATGCACCGCTCTACAGTAATTTGAAAGTGATTGCAGTACCAGTTTTGGCCACAATCTTACATACAGCTCCTTTAAGTATCATAGCAATTACTAGGCTTTGTTTAACTCTGAAACATGAAATGTGGAGTTATCTGCTTTTGCCACACACAAAAAATATATAGCTATAGCCTATATATAAAAAAATACTTTCAATGCACTTTAATTTAATAATTTACCTGTATTTTTTTTTTTTTGTTATTATTACTTAATCAAAACAACCTCTTCTGTTAGTTCATTTGCAAAAACAGATAACTCTGTTTTTACTTGTAACTTGTAACAAACAACTTGTAAATGTCCCAATTGGGAGAGGGTGTGCAATTTTCAAAGAGTTTAATTAAACTTTCATATATTTTTGGATGCATTTTTTGAGTTAATAAACGTAACTGGTTGTGTAAACTTGGCACATAATATCTAAATATCGATAAATCGATTGATAACCCTGAATCGAATCGAATCGTAATCGTATCGCGGAATTTTTTGAGGTATCGGCAATAATCGTATCGCTGGCTGAGAGAATCGATATCGTATCGTATCGTGATGAACTGTCCGATTTACACCCCTAGTAAGTGCTATGCAGGGAGACCCCGCATGAAACACAGACCGGCACGCCATTTGAAACAACGCCGTTTGCTCTTTTGTGAAAGGGTTTCAAAAAGGATATTCTGCCAGATGGCCACAGGGAAACGGCGAACAGCATTGACGGCGTCAAGTTCAGGAAGCAGAGCAGGAGGCCACTGGTTGCTGAGCTGCTGCTGCATGTCACTACGTTCCGCTGCTGGGCTGTTAAACTGTGAGAGAGGCTTCTTTGTCCGGAGAAGTCAGCAAAGGGAGGCGTCGTTTGCTAAAGGAGAGTAAATCTGATTCATATGGCGAAATGGGCCACTTATATAGTCAGCAGCCACGGCCATTCTGGCGTGCGCGAGGCGGGAAGCGCCATGATAGGTTCGCGCGTACTCGCTGCTTCGCCATAGGTTCGTGCAGTTGCCGCAGCCCAGCCAATCAGCGCGCTTAGACAGCCTGCACTGTCTTTCAATCTTCTTGAGAAAAGGAGCGTTTTTCCATAGCGTATAGCTACGCAATACGAGTGAACCGTTCTCGAAAGGGAACCAAGTGATCTGGCATTCTACATCTTCTTGAAGAGGGTGATTCAGTGATGGTGGACAAAGGCTTTTTAATCAAAAAACCTACTGGATGAAATTCATGCCACAATATTTATCCCACCTTTTCTAATCCCAAGTGGGTAGTTTGGCAATGAGGAACTTGCCTGCACACACAACTCTTTTGAGAATCCACACTGAATGGGCCATTCGACGAATTAAGAAATATCATATCATTGGCTGGCTCTGTAAATCAGCTCTGGACTGTGTGTGGTATAATTTTCATGGTCAATTGTTTTGAATGAACATTTAAATGTCACAAAAATAGCGCACAGTCAAGTAATATTTCTTTACTAGACATTTAAAACCTGTAGTGTAAAAATATAGGCATTTGAAATGAAGTAAAGAATATTAAAATTGAAAATATTAAATAACATTAAATTTGAAAATATTTCAAACAATAAAGAGCATTTCTGTATTACAATTAATTAGTTTGATCACATTTTCACTGTCTTGTTGTATAAAGCTGATGAGTAAAATATGATAAAAGTCATGTAAATGAAAAATATTTTTTTAGTTTCACAGACAGAATTTTTTAAGGACATAAGGGTGAGTATTTAACATAGAATACAACAATGTACTTAAAGGATAATTCCGGTATTTAACACTTTGAGTCTATTTTTTAGTTTGTTTTGGATGAACTAGAGTGGTGGACTTAGAAATTTTGACGATGGGTCCTGTCTCGACTTTTTTAATATTTTAGAATCGCCTCTGAGCGCTTCAGAGTGGATGTCTATGGGCATGCTCAAACATGTCCTTAAAACAACCCTTAACGTTCGTTTTCAAAACTGTGCAACTCACCGAGTGGTTAGTGGTGTTCGTTGATGATTAAAAACAAATATATCGGCGCAATGTATGCTTTCAATCCGTGTTATTTGCTATACTGGAACTATTTTTTCAGATACCTCACAACCGCGTATAAACTTCCGCTCGATATTTGAGTCTGAAGCGTTAGCACACCCCCGACCACTTGATGGCGACAACCACTTTGCCGCAGTTGCTCAGCTCACGCTAGCCTTCTGAGAGACGGAGAACCGAGCGAAAAGACTACAACCAAATGTAAACAGACCCCTTTCCGTTTCCGGTAGCGCAGTAATATCAACGAGCACTGAGTCCTCCAGCAGACATCAATGCGATTTAAAAAAATGGCAAATAAAACTAGACAGAAACTGTATTTCGCTACGCTACTTGTTTTGGAACATCAACGAACACCACTAACCACTCGGTGAGTTGCACAGTTTTGAAAACGAACGTTAAGGGTTGTTTTAAGGACATGTTTGAGCATGCCCATAGACATCCACTCTGAAGCGCTCAGAGGCGATTCTAAAATATTTAAAAAGTCGAGACAGGACCCATCGTCAAAATTTCTAAGTCCACCACTCTAGTTCATCCAAAACAAACTAGAAAATAGACTCAAAGTGTTAAATACCGGAATTATCCTTTAACATTTAAAGGGCTAGTTCACCCCAAAAAAATTAAAATTCTGTCATGTGCTCACCCTCAAGTTGTTCCAAACCTGTATGAATTTCTTTCTTCTGCAGAACACAGAAGAAGATATTTTATGGAAGTCCATGGCTACCGTCAACTGATTGGTTAGGTCAAATAATTCTGCAGAAACCAGTTATTTTTGTTGCTTACAGGCTGTTAATAATTTAAACATGTGGCTTCTGCTTCCTAATATGTTTTCAGGTTTTCCCTCAGTTTATCTTTAAATTCACCACAGGGCAATGGAAGTGGGACTGGGTAACAAACATTTGGGAGAATTCCCACACTTTACTCTGTGGGGATTAACATTTGGTGGTTATACTTTGGAAATAGATACTCTGCTTTGGCTTTAGTCCTTAGACTTTGGCTTTAGTCCTAATGTTCTTGATGGCCATGTTTGAGGCAAAGAGATTTTACTTGTTCTGGACTGTACAGATTTGTGCCCCATTTTTAGGTAGTGAGCCAATGTGTAAAGTAGTCTCAGTAAATGGTTGCAGTGCCCCAGTCCTGCTTTACAGGTGCAGTAGTTTTCTTGGAAATGCAAGCTTTCTGAATACAGCTCCACCTGCAACAAACCAACAAAACATTGTTAGTAACAAACATTAGTTTTAGTTAGTTTTTTTTTAAAGTTTTTTTTAGTAATGACTTATAAAATTACAATACTCTTATAGACCACTGCACTTAATTTATAACGAGGATTAACATAACTGTCATAACATCTTATTATCAAAATGTGGACCTTTTTGGATTCTTAGGAGTTGTCACACCACGGTCTGTCCAGCAGAGGGAGACTGAGAGCACAAGACCTTCCACATCTTTCTCCTAATCCACTGCTCATTATTGATTCAATGAAATCACCTGTGCCTAGCTAGTTAGTGTGTTAACAGGTGCCTTAACTGTCACCGTCCCGCTAGCGGGACGCCTAACTTTACTTCACTATAATTCTATTAAATCCTAATCTAATTATGACAAATTATATATCGTTGGAAAGGTCTAAGACTTCTAAATAGTTATTCTACCCCTGTTTTGTGTTACAAATTATGTAGGAAGAGTAATTTATGAATTTATGACAAGAGTGCACCTCAAAAAATCTGCATCATAACAGGAGGTCTGACCTGTGACAAAAAGTCGATGCGCCCACTTTTAATCATTGAACCTTCTGTTTTTATGCTAAAATTTCATAATAAAACATAGATTCTAGTTTTTGTCCATTAAAATTGATAAAATAATATTATAAAAATAGAGAATATCCATCTATATATTCATAGTTCAAGTATATTGTCTTGGATGAGAATAATGTTAGTATATATAGTTATACTTATAATGTTCATTTTGTAATAAAATATTTTTTGTGTGTGTTGATTTGCTACAAAATACTAATTGCTATATTGGTAGAGTCTTCTGACCAGCAACAGCCCACCTTCACAATCAATGTTATGTCCAATAACAGCAAGGTAAGACAGTCTCAGTAGCCAAACAGAGCTGTCATACCTGTTACTAAGGCTCCTTTGCTTTCAGCATATCAGTTGGCAAATCACCTCTTTGAAAGCACCAGTGTTATCCAATAGAAACTTTGTTTAGGTCTAATTGCGAACACGTGCCAATCACAATCAACCACCTGTTTTGAAATGCTGCTGAATGTTTATAAACGTGCAGAGCAGAAAGCAGGAGCACACAAACTGCACTCTCATTCTCCACTGCCACACTCACAAGATGGATCCACAGAGGCCTAAAAAGCATTTTACACTGCTAGAAGTGGTTGAAGAGCTTTTTATGTCGTCAAGTGATGATGAGCAAAATCATCCTTCAAGCAATGATGAGCCAAATCATCATTCAAGTGATGATGAACCAGACGTGCTTTTGCCAGAAGAAATGTCCGATTCAACCCTAGAACGGTGAGTGAATTTTTTTTTTCTTCTATTCTATTTCACATTCTTTACTAATTTCTTCTTATTCTTTACTAATTTCTTCTTAAATTATTCGGATGATGATGGTGATGACTTGTCTGAATCTTCAACCTCATCCGCATCAGCTACATCCATGTTCAGTGGGTTTAGTGAAGAAGGCAGAAAGAGAGGCAGAGGAAGAGGGCAAAGCAGAGGAAGAGGGCAAAGCAGAGGAAGAGGGCAAAGCAGAGGAAGAGGGCAAAGCAGAGGAAGAGGGAGAGGTACTCAACCTGCTGTTTCTTCAGGTACCACTGAGGCAAGATGGCACAGCTCAGATGAACCTGACATCCCACCACCTGAGGTTGTGTTTCGACCAGCTCGAACTCCTGGCCCTCAGCTTCTAACTACCGAGATATACAGCGCTCTGGAACTGTTTCGGCAGTTCTTTTCTTCTACGGTGTGTCAGACGATAATCCGAAACTCAAATGCTTATGCAGCCGAGCACCAAGACACAACCAGGAAGCCATGGCAGGACATGTCCCTAAAGGATCTCTACGCTTACATGTCAGTGGTCATCTACATGGGTCTGGTAAAAGTACCACAAATTTCGAATTACTGGAGTGGGTCCAGGCTATACAAATTTGGCTTTCCTGCCACTGTCATGTCTGGCAGGAAATTTCAGGCCATTTCAGGGGCACTGCATCTCATCGATCCTAAGATGGATGCTGCACTCTAAAAAATGCAGGGTTAAAAAATAACCCAACCTTAACCACGCCGCTGGGTCACTATAGGACAGAACACGCGCTGGGTTGGTTTGACCCAAGTGCTGGGTTTTTCCATTTAACCCATATGGTTGGGTCATTCATTTGACCCAACCAGTGGGTGAAATTGACCATCTCGCTGGGTTAAATCTTACTCATGTGCTGGGTTATTTCCTGTATCATTGCCTTATTAAAATTAGTAACAAATATTTTTTATATTACTAATGTAAAATAATGATTGTCTCTGTAATACAATAAACCAGAGAGGCCACTGTATATGTGATTTCAATAATTTATTTTATTTTATTTACATTTTTAATACATCTCTTTAATATTTTTTTGTAAACAATTATTACAATTATACAATGTATACTCATTCTAAGATATAAAAATAACATAACAGTTCATTAAGTAAGGTCTTTATACACCACTGAAAACATAGTTATGTATATGATATTGTATTTCTGTTAACAGATCCTCCTAAATACAGTATTACACAATGCACCTTTAAAAGTCAATAAGCAACTAATTTGAACTCTTATACGATTTTATTTATTAAGATGTGTTGATTTATTAAGAATAGCTACAAACATTTACAATGCGACTAAATATCACAGAGTTTTCCTCAAATTTGACAGAGGACGATTCTTTTCCATTAATTTGATACACTGCTTCGTGTATTTAACATGAAAAACAAAATAAAACTTTGAAACAAAGATCACCAGCCTCCAGCAAAGACTCGGTCTCGATGACGTGGCCTGGAACAATGGCAACGGTCTGACGTGTCCCCCTCGACGCATCCCTGATGCTCCAGTCATTTTGTAAATATTCATCCATGTTGGTCCCCAACTGTTGATTACACACAATCACTTAGAGTGTTGCAATATAACTGACATGCAAGTTTTTTGTGAAAGTATTTATATTTTTTTATTGCAAACATTACCAAATATGGCCAAATGTGAAAAACAAACAAAATGTATATTTACACATCTAAATAGACATTTAGCAGTCTAATGGGATTCAGGATAAGACAAAAACATGATTTGGAAAATGGATTCACGATGTACTCGCTCATTATAAACATTTTGTAAATTTTGAACACAAAAAAAGTTATGGACTGCAGCTTTAAAAATTAACAAAAATCTATTTAAAAAAAATGCTATTTTATGTTGCAAACAGATATTGCACCTTTAAATATTCTAAACCTAAATTAATTTCATAGTTATCAAGCATATCAAACGTCTACCCTTATTGAAGTAGAAACACTACAGCAACTTACAGGTTGCATGTCAAGGACCTCTGAGCCTGTGGTGGGTCTAAAGCCCTTTCCTCCTCTCCTGTAACGTTAGATGGATGGGGGAAGCAGAGTTTGCAGGACCTTTAAAGCCAGCAACTAAACAATATGAGCATAATACATAAAGTTGCATTAACATTTTATAGTATGCTGTATATAACAATTCATATTTCTAAAGTAGCATTTCTGACTTTTCTGCCCTGGTGTTTAAAATGGCGCTGTTGTGACAATAGCAAAAACTATTTGGCCTCAAACATCGCGCACACTTGATCCATGACCACTGTCTTAGTAGTAACGTTACTAAACTATTCTTAGTAGGCCTAGGTCCTAACAACTTCACAACTTCGTAATGGGTTCAGGGCGAGAACATGCTTAATATGAAATCGATTTATTTCTCATTACCTCAGTCGCCGTTTGTAAAGATTGCACGTCTGACGTCATACAATTATTATTTAATTTTTTTGGTAAAAACGAACCTGGTTCCGACATAGACATTACAGAAGAAACACGCAGACTGTGCTGGAACTTACCCCCGTCGCTTCCTCTGACGAGAATTTCTTAAATGTGCCAGCAGACTTTCCACACAGACTAGACTTTTTTTCCCGCAGTTTTTACGTACGAGCCCTAGGGACATAAACATACTGGGCGTGCACGGGTTCATTCAAAACGCTTTCCTCGCTTTTAATTACTAAACGTCCACAATAAATACGATATTTACGTGATGAAATTACAATTTAAACTGCATATTTCATTAAGGCTGCTGATATAGCTGGTTTACAACGTGGCATTTTGTCAAAAAATCTAACCGGCTAGCTGTTACTAATGTTTTACAGAATAAATACGTTATACCCCTCACACTTCCATATCAAAGACTGTATGCTGAACAGTGAAATTATTATTGTTAAAAATATTGGTAAACATATTAACTTACCATAAAACACTGCCTGCTCCGACCTCCGAGTGAAGTCCTCCTTGAGTCAGAAGTGAAGAATCCAGAAAGTTCCGCAAAGAATAAATCGGTTGCTGGGTCAAAATAACCCAACCAGCTGTTTATTTGTGAATTACCGCCTTACAACTCATTTGACCCAGCATGAGCAACCCAATAATGTGTTTACAGTGCCCAAAACAACCCAGCATTTTGACCCAGCACAATCAACCCAACAATTTGTTTACAGAAACAACCCAGCATTTTTTTGAGTGTGAGAATGCGAAAATGAAGGGGACTCCGGCCTATGATCGCCTGGGCAAATTGAAGCCGGTATACCAGGAAATAAGAGATGCCTGCAAGAGCTATTTTCACCCTCATCAAAATATCGCCGTAGATGAGAGGATGGTAGCATCCAAAGCAAGAATTGGGCTGAAACAGTACCAAAAAGAGAAGCCAACGAAGTGGGGGTACAAACTTTTCGTTTTGGCTGATTCAGCCCATGGCTACACATGGGATTTTTTTATTTATGAAGGGAAATCTCCTGAAGCTCAAAATGGAACAAGTAAGGGGCTAAGTTATGAATCCGTGATGGCGCTGGTGGATGAGAGGATGCTGGGAACCGGCTACAAGCTGTTTGTAGACAATTTCTACACCAGCCCATCACTTTTCAATGACCTCCTCCAGAAGGGCATCTGGGCCTGTGGGACCATTCGGAGCAACCGGGTGGGCTTCCCAAAAACTACGGAAACAAGTTGCCCAGAAATGCTCCCCGTGGGAGTATGCGGTGGATCCGTGACAACAGGCTCCTCTTTGTTGAATGGAAGGACACCAGGGAGGTGCTCATGTGCTCCTCCTTCCATTCAGCAGATGGAGATCACACTGTACGGAGGAGGGTGAAGGCGAGAGCTGGAGGATGGACAGAACTCACAGTACCTATACCTACTGCAGTGCATGACTATAACAAGTGAGTTGAATTTATTCAGTGGTGTTGTGTACAAAAATTGTGCAAATGAGTTCATATTTTATTGGTTACATTTGCATTTAGATTTGAAATGTAGACTATTCTATTTTTTTCCGCACAGGTTTATGGGAGGAGTTGATCTTTCTGATGCCCTTGTCGGGTACTACAAAGTACTCCGAAAGACCAGGAAGTGGTACCGCTCGATCTTCTTCCACTTTGTAGACATCGCAGTGGTAAATGCCTTCATCCTGCACCAGCAGTTGGCTGCTGCTCATAACCGAAGAGCAAAATCACAGAGGGACTTCCGTGAGGATTTGGTCATGGAGCTTGCAGACTGGATGCCTCCAAGTGAGCCTGCTCCTCCAGCTCCTCCAGCTCCTCCTGCTCCAGCACCTCAGGTGACAGGAGAACCTTCAGGCCATGCCTGCCACAGGCCAATTTACATGACAAATAAAAGTGATGACCCCAGGCGAAGATGCTGCATCCTACTTCTGTTTCCTAGCAACACGAGATTGCTTCAATTACTGGCATGATGTAAATAGATTGTAGTGTTCAAAAGTTGTGTAAAATTGTATATAGTTGTAAAAAGTTTGTAAATAGTTGAAAAATTGGAAAAAGTTTGATATTTATTTTTCCAGTATTTTTATTTCATTATTCTTTTCTTTCATTATTTACTAGTCTTATTCATGTTTCAGTTACAATTTGTATAGAAAAGTAAAAATGTGTGTGAAAAGTTTGGATAAAGGTAAAAAAAAGAAATGTATCTCGCTCTCTGAGTGTGTGTGTGTGTGTGTGTTTGTGCTGTCAGATGTCACTTCAAGCAACTAAGTGACCTTTGGGAATCATCAATGAACAAGGGTGTCTCCTAGTGGCCATTTGTGGTGTGTCAACTAAAAGTCTCACAGAAACCTCAATTGTTAAAATATCAAGCTGAAAATTTAAACACAATTCTGTTATAGACTTGTAGCTTTTAATTTTTAGCATTTTTAGGCTGAAACATATATTTATTAATATATATATATATATAATTAATATAATAAAACAAATATTACAGCAACATTTCATAACAATAAACTTAAACTTTAATAACTTTTAGAAACATTAATATTTTTAAATTATTCCACATCAACAATAATTTGCCAGGTGTCTTCTTTCAAAAAAGACCAACCTTATGTCTGTATTCCAAAGCATTCATTAATTACAGCTGTTTAAGTTTGTATACTGCATTTTCATGTAAATGCCCAAAAGTGGGGGTGACAGTTACGGGGTTAAGGCTTGCATTTGATTGTATCTTTGCTCAGTCTTGAAGTTTTCTAGCCTAGACTATGCTTTTGTGTTTGCCTATTTTGTCTAACCTGGATGACTTTTGCTCAGACCTTTTGACCAGCTTCACTGGTAATCTTTGTTTAATATTATTGGACTCTTTTGCCTGCATCATCCAGTGTGGATTTGTATCTTGCTCAACCCAGCACTTATGCTGGATCCTTTTTTTGTGCTCAGGAAAGAAAACTAAGTAAAGACTACCTGTTTTTCCTTCTAAACCTGCCTCTTGTGATTATCTGCCAATTGGGTCCACATTCTTCGATTCCTAGACCTGACAGCAAGACTGAGCCATAACAGGATATGGACCTGACAGATACTGAACAGATTCACGGAGCCATCAGCAAACAGGGTGCTTTGCTTGGATCACATGAGACACAGCTCCAGAGACTGACAGATGTTGTGAACCAGATTGGGGACTCGCTGCAACAAATACAAGCATGCTTGCCTCGAGAACCTGTGGTACTACCAGCGCCAGAAACCCCACCATTAACATGCACCAATGTCCCAAGAACCAAAGATTCCAACCCCACAGCGCTACGGTGGGAGGCCTGGTGCCTGCAAAGGCTTCCTGACTCAAGTGTCACTCATCTTCGAACTCCAACCAGCCACCTTTGCTTCTGAGAGGACTAAGATTGCATACATTATCTCCTTGTTGAGTGATCGTGCACTGGATTGGGCCTCAACCCTCTGGAGACAACAGTCCCCCGTGCTTTGATCTAAAATTGTTCACAGAGACTATTCAACAAGTGTTTGACCATCCAGTGAGTGGCCGTGAGGCAGCAAGGAGACTACTAGACCTACGTCAGGGGCAACAATCTGTGGCTGACTTCGCCATTGATTTCCGTACTTTGGCTTCGGAGAGTAAGTGGGATTCAGAGGCGCTCATTTCGACCTTCTATCGTGGCCTTTCTGAAGGGGTTAAGGATGAATTAGCCAGTAGAGATTGGGGTACAAGTCTTGAGGAACTCATAACTTTGGCTGTTCGAATTGATAACCGTCTTCGCGAAAGAAGAGAACACAACACTACCCGAGACATACCCATGTTATCATCACCCAATGCCCCGGAAGTTTCCTATTCTACTCCACAGACGGCGGAAGAGCCTATGCAGCTTGGTAGGGCCCGCATTTCTCCTAAGGAGAGAGAGAGACGCATGAAGGAAGGTCTGTGTTTCTATTGTGGTGGCTCTAACCACTTGCGCTCTTCGTGCCCCGAGTTAGCTTTAAAAGCCAAAGCTCGCTAAGGGGAGTGGGGACCTTAGTGAGTGGAACTGCTCAGTTTGACGCTCCTCACTCCCGTTTACTGTTGCCAGCTATGCTTACTTGGGGGGACACCAGGGAGAAGACAGTGACTTTGAAAGCATTTGTGGATTCAGGTGCAGCAGATAACTTTTTGGACATTAATTTGGCTAAGAAAATGTGTATCCCTTATGAGACTTGCTCTTCGTTTTGGAAGGTTGAAGCCCTAGATGGCAGACCAATAGGATCTGGAATAATCAAGTTCAAAACAGTTCCTTTATACTTGACCATTGATTGTAACCATCATGAAACAATTTTTTTTTATCTGATTAAGTCTTCCAGAGAACCCCTTATTCTAGGTTACCCCTGGCTGCGGCTTCACAACCCTCAATTCTCCTGGTCCTCTGGAACCCTCCTCCATTGGGGCTCTGCGTGCGTGGATTCTTGTACCTCTCCTGCTTCCACTGTGGTCGGGAGTAAAGAAATTCCGGCGGCTATTGAGGAGGTGAGTGCCAGTTCCTTGAATAAGCCACAAGATCTAACACTCATGCCCCCTGATTACTATGACTTGAGAGAAGTGTTTAGCAAACAACGTGCTACTAAGCTACCCCCTCATAGACCATATGATTGTGCCATTGACCTTCTTCCAGGCGCACTCCCTCCTAGAGGTCACCTATATTCCCTCTCTGCCCCAGAGACTAAGGCCATGAATGAATATATCCAGGATGCTCTGAGAACTGGTTTTATTCGCCCGTCGTCTTCACCAGCTAGTGCTGGTTTCTTTTTTGTCCCTAAGAAAGACGGTAGTCTTAGGCCCTGTATAGACTATCGTGGGCTCAATAAAGTGACCGTTAAGAATCGTTACCCTCTCCCACTAATGTCCTCGGCGTTTGAACTACTCCAGAAAGCTAAGATCTTTTCAAAGTTGGATCTGCGAAGGGCTTACAACTTGGTACGTATAAAGGAGGGAGACCAATGGAAGACAGCCTTCAGTACCCCAACTGGCCACTGGGAATATCAAGTCATGCCTTTTGGGTTAGCTAATGCCCCAGCAGTTTTTCAAGCCTTCATCAATGACGTCTTGAGGGAGATGTTGAACCATTTTGTGTTTGTCTATCTAGACGACATACTGATTTTCTCAGACTCTCTACAGGAACACGTTCACCATGTCCAACAGGTGCTGAGGAAGCTTCTTGAGAATCACCTTTTCGTAAAACTTGAAAAATGTGAGTTCCATGTGCCCCAAGTCTCATTCCTAGGCTATGTTATCTCACAAGAAGGCATCCAGATGGAAGCAACGAAGGTATCCGCCATCACCAACTGGCCCCAGCCCAAATCACTAAAGCAGGTACAAAGATTTCTTGGTTTTGCCAATTTCTATAGGAAGTTTATTCGCAATTTCAGCACTATTGCAGCACCCATCTCCACTCTTACTAAGGGATCACCCACTCGTATCCACTGGACTGCTGAGGCTGAGCAGGCGTTCGACAGGTTAAAAATACTATTTTCTTCTGCCCCAATCCTGGTACATCCAGACCCTGAACTGCCATTTATCGTGGAGGTGGATGCTTCAGAAGAGGGAGTTGGTGCAGTGCTCTCCCAAAGGCCTATCACAGATAACAGAGTCCATCCATGTTCTTTCTTTTCCAGACGACTGTTGCCAGCTGAGAGAAACTATGATGTGGGCAATCGAGAACTCCTTGCTGTGAAACTTGCACTGGAAGAGTGGCGCCACTGGCTGGAGGGGGCTAAGCATCCTTTTATTGTGTGGACAGATCACAAAAACCTGTCCTACCTACAGCAGGCAAAGCGCCTTAACCCCCGGCAGGCCAGGTGGGCTCTCTTTTTCACACGTTTTAATTTTGTTATCTCTTATAGACCTGGATCCAAGAATGTAAAGGCTGATGCCTTGTCACGCCAGTATGATTGTTCCCAGAGAGACCGTTCTTCAGAGTTCATCATCCCCAGAGACTGCATTCTTGCACCGGTTCGTCGATCTATCGAGGACACAGTGCGTGAGGCTCTACGGGGTGTAAACATTCCTGATGAAGTCCCTGCAGGATGTTTGTTTGTGCCCAAGGAAGTAAGGTCTGAAGTCCTCCAGTGGGGTCATGCTTCTGCCCTGGCTGGACATTCAGGAACTGAGAGGACGTTGGATTTTATTCAGAGACGCTTCTGGTGGCCAGAGATGACAAGAGTGGTCCGATCTTTTGTACAAGCCTGCCCAGTCTGTGCTCGACAGAAATCCTCTAATCAGCGCCCTGCGGGCCTTCTACATCCCTTGCCTATCCCACAACGTCCCTGGTCTCACATCTCCATGGATTTTATCACTGGTTTACCTGCATCTGAAGGTAACACTAGTGTACTGGTGGTGGTGGACCGTTTCTCTAAGTCCGCACACTTCATTCCGTTACCGAAACTCCCTTCTGCCAAAGATACTGCTGACCTTATTCTTCAGAATGTGGTAAGAATCCATGGAATTCCAGTGGACATTGTTTCTGATCGAGGTCCCCAGTTTATGTATCGTTACTGGAAAGCATTCTGGTCTCTGTTTGGCTCTTCTGTCAGTCTCTCCACAGGTTTCCACCCTCAATCAAACGGCCAAACAGAACGGATAAATCAGGAGTTGGAGAAATATCTCCGCTGCTTCACATCCCATCAGCCATCCTCTTGGAGCCGTTTCTTGCTATGGGCCGAGTTGGCACACAACACCTTACGCAGTTCCTCCACTGGTCTATCTCCATTTAAGTGTCAATTCGGGTTCGAGCCACCATTGTTCGTCAGCCAAGAGATAGAGGTTGGAGTCCCTAATGCTAAGAGATTTGTCGAGCGCTGCAGAAGGACATGGAAGAGGGCTCACATAGCCTTGAGGAGTGCTTCCACCCGCTACAAGAGGTATGCGGACAAGAGAAGGAGGGCAACTCCACACTTCAGAATCGGACAAAGAGTCTGGCTCTCAGCTAAGGACTTGCCATTAAAGGTTGAGTCCAAGAAGCTTGCCCCAAGATTTGTTGGCCCGTTCAAGATCACCAGACGGATCAACCCTGTTACATACCAGCTTGCCCTACCGAGATCTTTAAGAGTGAGACCTACTTTTCATGTCTCTCATTTGAAACCCGTATTAACCTCTTCTTTGTCTCCTCCAGAACCCACCCCCCCCCGCCCCTCGTATTATAGAAGGTGGTCCCACGTACACAGTGAAAAGGTTACTTGATTCAAGACGGCGTGGCCGTGGCTTTCACTACCTGGTCGACTGGCAAGGTTATGGGCCTGAGGAGCGTACCTGGGTACCAGCACGACACATCTTAGACCCAGACCTGATCAAGACGTTCCACCGCTTGCATCCTGACCATCCTGGGCCGTCAGAAGCCGGCCGTAAAGGGGGGGGCCCTGTCACACCACGGTCTGTCCAGCAGAGGGAGACTGAGAGCACAAGACCTTCCACATCTTTCTCCTAATCCACTGCTCATTATTGATTCAATGAAATCACCTGTGCCTAGCTAGTTAGTGTGTTAACAGGTGTATATTTAAGGCTTGCATTTGATTGTATCTTTGCTCAGTCTTGAAGTTTTCTAGCCTAGACTATGCTTTTGTGTTTGCCTATTTTGTCTAACCTGGATGACTTTTGCTCAGACCTTTTGACCAGCTTCACTGGTAATCTTTGTTTAATATTATTGGACTCTTTTGCCTGCATCATCCAGTGTGGATTTGTATCTTGCTCAACCCAGCACTTATGCTGGATCCTTTGTTTGTGCTCAGGAAAGAAAACTAAGTAAAGACTACCTGTTTTTCCTTCTAAACCTGCCTCTTGTGATTATCTGCCAATTGGGTCCACATTCTTCGATTCCTAGACCTGACAGGAGTGATGGAAATTAACATTGTAAAACAAGAAATGTGTCAGGCTGTTGACTTTAGTGTTTTGAGTTTTGTGACCATTCCATCAAACTTTAAGTCATCCCCCCAGAAATAAATTGTATCTTTTTCTGTCACATTGTCAGTTTGTTTTAATTTCTGTTCTGGCATTTGTTTAATCTGTTAATTAGTTCAGTTCTGTCTTCCTCTGCCCCCCTGCCTGTTTGTTTCTATAGTTTCTGATTGATTTTCAGTTCAGTTGTGTCTTGTTAATTTTCTCTTCAGTTATGTCTATTTAATGTATTCTGTCTTGTTCTTTGTCAGTTCTTAATGTTGCGTGTAGTTGGTTTGTTCTGTTCCTGTGATCCTGTTTTGTTGAAGTTTTGAGTTCGTCTTTGAATAAAGCTGCAGCACTTAGATCCTGTTTCCTCTATCGCTGCAACCAATTGTAACAATTTCTATTTTATTTTTGTATATCTGTTACATATTGCTGTATACTTATACGAATATGGGAAACCTGTTAATCTTTGTTTTAAAATAATACATTGAGTTTTATGTTTGAGTGACATCTTTTCCACTTACTGAATTGCCCAATTGCGTCTAGCTCTCGTTAGAACAGCTTTGGACTTGAGCGAGATAGAGACCCCAGAACTGAGTGTGTGTCAGAGTATGGGAGTGGAGCGGCGTGATTTTGCCTGGAGCGTTTTTTTTAAAAAGTCGCTCCACTAACGCTCCATTACGAGCACAACTCATGTTAACGGCCCATAATGCAACTGCATTAAAGCACAAACTAATTCATATGTTGTTAAAGGGACACTTCACCCATTTGCATTAAGAGGTCCATTGTTAGACAACCAGTCATACTATTGAATGGTCGTGCAACATTCTTTCATTTTCCCCTGAGACGAGAGAAATTCACTATTTACCTTTTTCACTTCCTCCTACAATGACGCAAAAATCGTCATTTGACGTCATTGTAGGAGGAAGTGTAAAAAGGGGGGATTTCTGTATAGACTACAAGCACAAATTCCCACCCTTTCAAACCCGCCCATAGGGGGTTAGACCTAATGCGCTAACAGAGCTATCACAGATCAGTGGGTGGTACTTCACTTGCAGATACTGAAAGCAATATCAGCCATCTTGTTTATAAGCTAAGCTAACAAGCGCTGTGGAGATAGGAAGTTACGACAATGAAGGAAGAAACTAAACATGATATGGAAGAAACTAAACATGATATGGAAGAAGAGGATTTTGAAATTCTGCTGCT